>NW_027016620.1:365000-382048 GCF_036934945.1 Oncorhynchus masou masou | reverse complement strand
TGTTCCCACGGAAGATCCACTTTAAACAAAACGCAACCAATGCAAGAGGCTCTCTGTTCCCACGGAAGATCCACTTTAAACAAAACGCAACCAATGCAAGAGGCTCTCTGTTCCCACGGAAGATCCCACTTTAAACAAAACGCAACCAATGCAAGAGGCTCTCTGTTCCCACGGAAGATCCACTTTAAACAAAAACGCAACCAATGCAAGAGGCTCTCTGTTCCCACGGAAGATCCACTTTAAACAAAACGCAACCAATGCAAGAGGCTCTCTGTTTCTCTTTCCACACTCTCCCTCTGTTTCCTTTCCAACCTTCCCCAACCTTCACTCCAACCAATGCAATAGGCTCTCTGTTTCTCTTTCCACCCTCTCCCCCTCCTTCCCCAACCTTCACTCCAACCAATGCAAGAGGCTCTCTGTTTCTCTTTCCACACTCTCCCCTCCTTCCCCAACCTTCACTCCAACCAATGCAAGAGGCTCTCTGTTTCTCTTTCCACACTCTCCCCCTCCTTCCCCAACCTTCACTCCAACCAATGCAAGAGGCTCTCTGTTTCTCTTTCCACACTCTCCCCCTCCTTCCCCAACCTTCACTCCAACCAATGCAAGAGGCTCTCTGTTTCTCTTTCCACACTCTCCCCCTCCTTCCCCAACCTTCACTCCAACCAATGCAAGAGGCTCTCTGTTTCTCTTTCCACACTCTCCCCCTCCTTCCCCAACCTTCACTCCAACCAATGCAAGAGGCTCTCTGTTTCTCTTTCCACACTCTCCCCCTCCTTCCCCAACCTTCACTCCAACCAATGCAAGAGGCTCTCTGTTTCTCTTTCCACACTCTTCCCCTCCTTCCCCAACCTTCACTCCAACCAATGCAAGAGGCTCTCTGTTTCTCTTTCCACACTCTCCCCCTCCTTCCCCAACCTTCACTCCAACCAATGCAAGAGGCTCTCTGTTTCTCTTTCCACACTCTCCCCCTCCTTCCCCAACCTTCACTCCAACCAATGCAAGAGGCTCTCTGTTTCTCTTTCCACACTCTCCCCTCCTTCCCCAACCTTCACTCCAACCAATGCAAGAGGCTCTCTGTTTCTCTTTCCACACTCTCCCCCTCCTTCCCCAACCTTCACTCCAACCAATGCAAGAGGCTCTCTGTTTCTCTTTCCACACTCTCCCCCTCCTTCCCCAACCTTCACTCCAACCAATGCAAGAGGCTCTCTGTTTCTCTTTCCACACTCTTCCCCTCCTTCCCCAACCTTCACTCCAACCAATGCAAGAGGCTCTCTGTTTCTCTTTCCACACTCTCCCCCTCCTTCCCCAACCTTCACTCCAACCAATGCAAGAGGCTCTCTGTTTCTCTTTCCACACTCTCCCCCTCCTTCCCCAACCTTCACTCCAACCAATGCAAGAGGCTCTCTGTTTCTCTTTCCACACTCTCCCCTCCTTCCCCAACCTTCACTCCAACCAATGCAAGAGGCTCTCTGTTTCTCTTTCCACACTCTCCCCTCCTTCCCCAACCTTCACTCCAACCAATGCAAGAGGCTCTCTGTTTCTCTTTCCACACTCTCCCCTCCTTCCCCAACCTTCACTCCAACCAATGCAAGAGGCTCTCTGTTTCTCTTTCCACACTCTCCCCTCCTTCCCCAACCTTCACTCCAACCAATGCAAGAGGCTCTCTGTTTCTCTTTCCACACTCTCCCCCTCCTTCCCCAACCTTCACTCCAACCAATGCAAGAGGCTCTCTGTTTCTCTTTCCACACTCTCCCCCTCCTTCCCCAACCTTCACTCCAAGAAAAAAACAGATCCTCCCCTCTTCCTCACCTATCGACAAAATATGCGTCACTTTTCTTAACTTGGCCGCTAATGTTTTAAACATCGGTTTGAAAAAGCAAAACAAGTATAGAACTTGTGAATAAAGTCAACGTTTAAAAAAAAACTTGCAGACATTAATTATACATGTGTTATTTTACACTGTAGGGTGTGGAGAACAGACACACACACACACACACACACGGATCCATTAATCTGCCAAACACATAAATGCATATAATTATATTGTCCTTCTCATCCATCAGTCAAAAAACACACGAACACATTGTTCATCCATCAGCCATAAACACAAACACATTGTTCATCCATCAGCCATAAACACATTGTTCATCCATCAGCCACAAACACAAACACATTGTTCATCCATCAGCCATAAACACAAACACATTGTTCATCCATCAGCATAAACACAAACACATTGTTCATCCATCAGCCACAAACACAAACACATTGTTCATCCATCAGCCATAAACACATTGTTCATCCATCAGCCACAAACACAAACACATTGTTCATCCATCAGCCATAAACACAAACACATTGTTCATCCATCAGCCATAAACACAAACACATTGTTCATCCATCAGTCATAAACACAAACACATTGTTCATCCATCAGCCATAAACACAAACACATTGTTCATCCATCAGCCATAAACACAAACACATTGTTCATCCATCAGTCATAAACACAAACACATTGTTCATCCATCAGCCATAAACACAAACACATTGTTCATCCATCAGCCATAAACACAAACACATTGTTCATCCATCAGTCATAAACACAAACACATTGTTCATCCATCAGCCATAAACACAAACACATTGTTCATCCATCAGCCATAAACACAAACACATTGTTCATCCATCAGCCATAAACACAAACACCTTGTTCATCCATCAGCATAAACACAAACACATTGTTCATCCATCAGCATAAACACATTGTTCATCCATCAGCCACAAACACAAACACATTGTTCATCCATCAGCCACAAACACAAACACATTGTTCATCCATCAGCCGTAAACACAAACACATTGTTCATCCATCAGCCATAAACACAAACACATTGTTCATCCATCAGCCACAAACACAAACACATTGTTCATCCATCAGCCATAAACACAAACACATTGTTCATCCATCAGCCATAAACACAAACACCTTGTTCATCTAACAGCATAAAAACAAACACATTGTTCATCCATCAGCCACAAACACATTGTTCATCCATCAGCCATAAACACAAACACATTGTTCATCCATCAGCCACAAACACAAACACATTGTTCATCCATCAGCCACAAACACAAACACATTGTTCATCCATCAGCCATAAACACAAACACATTGTTCATCCATCAGCCATAAACACAAACACCTTGTTCATCTAACAGCATAAAAACAAACACATTGTTCATCCATCAGCCACAAACACATTGTTCATCCATCAGCCATAAACACAAACACATTGTTCATCCATCAGACACAAACACAAACACATTGTTCATCCATCAGCCATAAACACAAACACATTGTTCATCCATCAGCCATAAACACATTGTTCATCCATCAGCATAAACACATTGTTCATCCATCAGCCATAAACACAAACACATTGTTCATCCATCAGCCATAAACACATTGTTCATCCATCAGCCATAAACACATTGTTCATCCATCAGCCATAAACACAAACACATTGTTCATCCATCAGCATAAACACATTGTTCATCCATCAGCCATAAACACAAACACATTGTTCATCCATCAGCCATAAACACAAACACATTGTTCATCCATCAGCCACAAACACATTGTTCATCCATCAGCCATAAACACAAACACATTGTTCATCCATCAGCCACAAACACAAACACATTGTTCATCCATCAGCCACAAACACAAACACATTGTTCATCCATCAGCCACAAACACAAACCCATTGTTCATCCATCAGCATAAACACAAACACATTGTTCATCCATCAGCCACAAACACAAACACATTGTTCATCCATCAGCCATAAACACAAACACATTGTTCATCCATCAGCCATAAACACATTGTTCATCCATCAGCCATAAACACAAACACATTGTTCATCCATCAGCCACAAACACAAACACATTGTTCATCCATCAGCCACAAACACAAACACATTGTTCATCCATCAGCCATAAACACAAACACATTGTTCATCCATCAGCATAAACACATTGTTCATCCATCAGCCATAAACACAAACACATTGTTCATCCATCAGCATAAACACAAACACCTTGTTCATCCATCAGCATAAACACAAACACATTGTTCATCCATCAGCCATAAACACAAACACCTTGTTCATCCATCAGCATAAACACAAACACATTGTTCATCCATCAGTCAAAAAACACATGAACACATTGTTCATCCATCAGCCACAAATACATTGTTCATCCATCAGCCACAAACACATTGTTCATCCATCAGCCATAAACACAAACACACATTGTTCTATTGTCCTTCTATTTTACTCTTGCCTTGATCATTTACATTACATTCAGTAGACGTCATTGACATGGCAAGTTTACAATTACCAAACAGCACATTGTCAAAGTACACGTATTGTATAACAACAATAGTCAGACTTCAACAGTCATAGTCACAATAACAACAATCAGCATCACCATCATCATCATCACCACCATCATCACCATCAACATCATCATTACCATCACCATCATCACCATCATCACCATCATCACCATCAACATCATCATCACCATCACCCTCACCATCACCCTCACCATCATCACCATCATCACCATCACCCTCACCATCATCATCATCACCACCATCATCATCACCGTCAACATCATCATCACCATCATCATCATCACCCTCACCATCATCATCATCACCACCATCATCATCACCCTCACCATCATCATCACCCTCACCATCATCACCATCATCACCATCATCACCATCAACATCATCATCACCATCATCACCATCATCACCATCAACATCATCATCACCATCATCATCATCACCACCATCATCACCATCATCACCCTCACCATCATCACCATCATCACCATCATCACCATCAACATCATCACCACCATCATCACCATCAACATCATCACCACCATCATCACCATCATCATCGTCATCTTTACCATCATCATCATCACCACCATCATCACCATCAACATCATCACCATCATCATCACCACCCTCACCATCATCACCATCAACATCATCATCACCATCATCATCATCACCATCATCATCATCATCACCATCATCATCATCATCCTCACCATCATCACCATCATCATCATCATCATCACCACCATCATCACCATCAACATCATCATCACCATCATCACCATCATCATCATCACCATCATCATCGTCATCGTCATCTTAACCATCATCAATAACATCATCATCATCATCATCATCATCATCATCATCATCATCATCATCATCATCATCACCATCATCACCATCATCATCATCACCATCATCATCGTCATCGTCATCTTTACCATCATCAATAACATCATCATCATCATCATCTTCAATAATCATCATCATCATCACCACCATCATCACCACCATCATCATCATCATCACCACCATCATCACCACCATCACCATCATCATCATCACCATCATCATCACCACCATCATCATCACCATCATAATCTTCAATAATCATCATCATCATCACCATCATAATCTTCAATAATCATCATCATCATCACATCATCATCTTCATCTTCAATAGTCATCATCATAATCATCACTATCATCATCATCATCACCACCGTCATCATCATCATCATCAATATCATCATCACCACCATCATCATCACCATCATAATCTTCAATCATCATCATCATCACCATCATCATCTTCATCTTCAATAATCATCATCATCATCATCTTCAATAATCAACCTTTGACCTCTTGGTGGTGGTGGGAGCTTCCGTCTGACGTGTGAAATAGATGGAGCACTGAAGGAGGAAGTCACAGAGTTTGGATGGAGTCCCGTCATATTTCTCTGGGAGGGAAATCAAATCAAGTCAAATGTATTTATACAGCCCTTCGTACATCAGCTGACATCTCAAAGTGCTGTACAGAAACCCTCAGCCTAAAACCCCAAACAGCAAGCAATGCAGGTGTAGAAGCACGGTGGCTAGGAAAAACTCCCTAGAAAGGCCAAAACCTAGGATGAAACCTAGAGAGGAACCAGGCTATGTGGGGTAGCCAGTCCTCTTCTGGCTGTGCCGGGTGGAGAGGAACCAGGCTATGAGGGGTGGCCAGTCCTCATCTGGCTGTGCCGGGTGGAGATTATAACAGAACATGGCCAAGATGTTCAAATGTTCATAAATGACCAGCATGGTCCAATAATAAAAAGGCAGAACAGTTGAAACTGGAGCAGCAGCACGGCCAGGTGGACTGGGGACAGCAAGGAACTCCCGAGAAAGATAGACGGGCATCGCCGACCTGAGCGGGTTGCTGAATGGGCTTGAGTGTGCCGACCCGGTTGTGTAGGCGTGGTTCTAGAATATCCTCCGCTGTTGAGACGTTATAGACCGCGGAGAACCTCTTCCGTGGCCGTCCCCGGTGGAAACAGCGGATCGCGGTGTTGACGAGGAAAGTCGCCTTGACGAAGAAGGTCATTGATTGTCTGGGAGACGTCCTGTTGTCCTGCTGCTTCCATATTTTAATAAATATTAAATGGTTTAATAAAACCTGCAACGGTTTAATAAAACAACTAATCCAAGAACACGATACTAAAATAAGGCAGAAACCCGATACACTAGAACACGACACTAACACAAGGCAGACAGCCGATACACTAGAACACGACACTAACACAAGGCAGAACGCCGATACACAAGAACAGGACACTAACACAAGGCAGAACGCTGATACACTAGAACAGGACACTAACACAAGGCAGAACGCTGATACACTAACACTAACACAAGGCAGAACGCCGAAACACAAGAACAGGACACTAACACAAGGCAGAACGCCGATACACTAGAACAGTACCAACTGGTGAGTGAACCTGGGAGAGTGGCGTACAAAGGTGGAGGAAATGATGAAGGTAATGGAGCCCAGCTGTGAATCATAATGATTCACAGGTGTGCGTAATGATGAGTGCCAGGTACGCGTAATGGTGACTTCCAGGTGTGCGTAATGATGAATCCCCGGGCCGATGGATAGCACTCTGGCGACGTCGTACCACAGGAAGGGGAGGAGCAGACGTGACAGTACATTTTCGTACGTTATTAACTGCAATTTTGTTAGTGATGCTTCAACTTTCTCTACATCTTGTGCCAACAGCAGTTATTTAAAAATGTTTGTTTCCAATTAGTTTATATTTGTTTCTAAGGGAGGATTTTCAGTTGAATAGTCTCTCTGCAAGTTTTTTAAATATATCTTCCTTGTCATATGAACATTGTTTTCTGACTAAAATAAGATGCCCCGTGTAATGGTTTTCTTCTGGGAAAGAGAGGAGGACCAAAATGCAGCATGGTTACTGGTAAACATCTTTAATCAAGATGAACAATCTACAAAACAAGAAATGTAAAAAAAAAAAACAGCCCTATCTGGTGCAACAAACACAGAGACAGGAACAATCACCCACAAAACCCAACACAAAACAGGCTACATAAACATGGTTCCCAATCAGAGACAATGACTAACGCCTGCCTCTGATTGAGAACCATATCAGGCCAAACATAGAAATAGACAAACCAGACACACAACATATAATGCCCACCCAGCTCACATCCTGACCAACACTAAAACAAGGAAAACACACACGAACGATGGTCAGAACGTGACAGTACACCCCCCCCTCCCCCAAGGTGCGGACTCCGAACGCACAACCTAAACCTATAGGGGAGGGTCTGGGTGGGCATCTGTCCGCGGTGGCGGCTCTGTCGCTGGACATGGACCCCACTCCATAATTGTCTTAGTCCCCCTCCTTAGCTTCCCTTGAGTGGCGACCCTCGCCGCGAATCTTGGCCTGGGAACCCTAAGAACAGGCCCACTGGACTGAGGGGCATCTCTGGACTGAGGTAGCCCAGGACTGAGAGGAAGCTCAGGACTGAGAGGAAGCTAAGGCAGGTTGATGAATCTAGCAGATCCTGGCGGGCTGGTGGTTTCGGCAGATCCCGGCTGACTGGCGGTTCCGGCAGATCCTGGCTGACTGGCGGTTCCGGCAGATCCTGGCTGACTGGCGGTTCCGGCAGATCCTGGCTGACTGGCGGCTCTGGTAGATCCTGGCTGACTGGCGGATCCTGGCTGAATGGCAGATCCTGGCTGACTGGTGGATCCTGGCTGACTGGCAGTTCTGGCAAGCTGGCAGATCCTGGCTGACTGGCGGATCTAACTGATCCTGGCAGACTGGCGGCTCTGGCTGCTCCTGGCTGACTGGCGGCTCCTTGCAGACTGGCGGCACTGGCGGCGCTGGGCAGACGGGTGGCTCAGGCGGCGCTGGGCAGACTGGCGACTGATGGCACTGGGCAGACTGATAGCTCAGGCGGCGCTGGGCAGACTGGCGACACCGACGGCTCCTGGCTGACTGGCGGCACTGGCGGCGCTGGGCAGACTGGCGGCACTGGCGGCGCTGGGCAGATGGGAGTCTCTGGCAGCGGGAGTCTCTGGCAGCGCTGAACAGGCGGGAGTCTCTGGCAGCGCTGAACAGAGAAGCTCTGGCGCCTCTGGACTGAGGGGCTCTGGCGCCTCTGGACTGAGGGGCGGAAACTCTAGTTGCGCCGGACAGGCGGGAGCACCTGTGTTGATGGGATGGAGAGACAGCCTGGCGCGGGGTGCCGGCACTGGTGGTACCGGGCTGGGGACACACACCTCAGGGCGAATGCCTTGCATACTACTCCAAATCAACTGCTCTCCTTCTTCACACACCCCAATTCTATTAACACCTCCTCGAGTGTCTCCTCATCTCCCATCCGTTCTGTCCAATAACTCCTCGACCCTCTCAGACTCAGCCCTCAGCTTCGCTAATAGCTACGATAACATCCATGGCTCCTTACGGTAAACAGGGGGAGTTGGCTCATGTCTGGCTCCTGACTCTGCCACACTCTCCCTGTGCCTCCCCCCAATACATTTTTGGGGGTGCCTCTCGGGCTTCCAGCCTCTCTGCCGTGCTAGCTCCTCATAATGCCGCCTCTCTGCTTTCGCTGCCTCCAGCTCGGCTTTGGGGCGGCAATATTCCCCTGGCTCTGCCCAGGGTCCTTTCCCGTCAAGGATCTCCTCCCAAGTCCATTCCTCCAAATAGTGCAGCCTCTCCACTGCTACTGCTGCTGCTGCTGCTGTTGCTCCTGCTGCTGCTGTTGCTGCTGCTGCTGTTGCTCCTGCTGCTGCTGCTGCTGCTGCTGCTGCTGCTGCTCCTGCTGCTGCTGCTGCTGTTGCTCCTGCTGCTGCTGCTGCTGCTGCTGCTGCTGTTGCTGTTGCTGCTGCTGCTGTTGCTCCTGCTGCACCTGTCGCTTCTCCTGGTGCTGCTGTTGCTGCTGCCTCTGTTTACCACGCCGCTTGGTCCTTGGTAGTTGGGTGATTCTGTAGTGGTTTTCTTCTGGGGAAAGAGAGGCGGACCAAAACGCAGCGTGGTTACTGGTAAATATCTTTAATCAAGATGAACAATGAACAATCTACAAAACAAGAAATGTTAAAAAACCCGAAACAGCCCTATCTGGTGCAACAAACACAGAGACAGGAACAACCACCCACAAAACCCAACACAAAACAGGCTACCTAAATACGGTTCCCAATCAGAGACAATGACTAACACCTGCATCTGATTGAAAACCATATCAGGCCTAACATAGAAATGGACAAACCAGACACACATCATAGAATGCCCACCCAGCTCACATCCTGACCAACACTAAAACAAGGAAAACTCACACGAACGATGGTCAGAACGTGACACCCTGCAGTTTGCTCTCGTGTCCAAAATAAAAAATGTAGTGATATCTAGCGTCTAAGTTGCCTTTATTCTGAAATGATATTGGTCAGTCCATTACTTTGTTTATATTCAATACATGTGTTTCCTGTTACCAAGTCAATTTACAGGTTTCTATTTCCTTAAAATGTTTTCCATGTGGACCAATCTAGCAGTGGATTCTGAAGATTGTTACCAATATTGGTCGTGTTATAAGGAAGTGATATTGGTTGTGTTATAAGGAAGTGATATTGGTTATAAGGAAGTGATATTGGTTGTGTTATAAGGAAGTGATATTGGTTATAAGGAAGTGATGTTGGTTGTGTTATAAGGAAGTGATATTGGTTATAAGGAAGTGATATTGGTTGTGTTATAAGGAAGTGATGTTGGTTATAAGGAAGTGATGTTGGTTGTGTTATAAGGAAGTGATGTTGGTTGTGCTATAAGGAAGTGATATTGGTTATGAGGAAGTGATATTGGTTGTGTTATAAGGAAGTGATGTTGGTTGTGCTATAAGGAAGTGATATTGGTTATAAGGAAGTGATGTTGGTTGTGTTATAAGGAAGTGATGTTGGTTGTGTTTTAAGGAAGTGATGTTGGTTGTGTTATAAGGAAGATATGTTGGTTGTGTTATAAGGAAGTGATGTTGGTTGTGTTATAAGGAAGTGATATTGGTTATAAGGAAGTGATATTGGTCGTGTTATAAGGAAGTGATGTTGGTTATAAGGAAGTGATATTGGTTGTGTTATAAGGAAGTGATATTGGTTATTAGGAAGTGATATTGGTTATAAGGAAGTGATATTGGTTGTGTTTTAAGGAAGTGATATTGGTTGTGTTTTAAGGAAGTGATATTGGTTGTGTTATAAGGAAGTGATATTGGTTATAAGGAAGTGATATTGGTCGTGTTATAAGAAAGTGATATTGGTTATAAGGAAGTGATATTGGTTATAAGGAAGTGATATTGGTTATAAGGTAGTGATATTGGTTATAAGGAAGTGATATTGATCGTGTTTTAAGGAAGTGATATTGGTTGTGTTTTAAGGAAGTGATATTGGTTGTGTTATAAGGAAGTGATATTGGTTGTGTTATAAGGAAGTGATATTGGTTATAAGGAAGTGATATTGGTTGTGTTATAAGGAAGTGATATTGGTTATAAGTAAGTGATATTGGTTATAAGGAAGTGATATTGGTTATAAGGAAGTGATATTGGTTATAAGGAAGTGATATTGGTCGTGTTTTAAGGAAGTGATATTGGTCGTGTTTTAAGGAAGTGATGTTGGTTATGTTATAAGGAAGTGATATTGGTTGTGTTATAAGGAAGTGATATTGGTTGTGTTATAAGGAAGTGATATTGGTTGTGTTACAAGGAAGTGATATTGGTTATTAGGAAGTGATATTGGTTATAAGGAAGTGATATTGGTTGTGTTTTAAGGAAGTGATATTGGTTATTAGGAAGTTATATTGGTTATAAGGAAGTGATATTGGTTGTGTTTTAAGGAAGTGATATTGGTTGTGTTAAAAGGAAGTGATATTGGTTGTGATATAAGGAAGTGATATTGGTTGTGTTATAAGGAAGTGATATTGGTTATAAGGAAGTGATATTGGTTGTGTTATAAGGAAGTGATGTTGGTTATAAGGAAGTGATGTTGGTTGTGTTATAAGGAAGTGATGTTGGTTGTGCTATAAGGAAGTGATATTGGTTATGAGGAAGTGATATTGGTTGTGATATAAGGAAGTGATGTTGGTTGTGCTATAAGGAAGTGATATTGGTTATAAGGAAGTGATGTTGGTTGTGTTATAAGGAAGTGATGTTGGTTGTGTTTTAAGGAAGTGATGTTGGTTGTGTTATAAGGAATAGATGTTGGTTGTGTTATAAGGAAGTGATGTTGGTTGTGTTATAAGGAAGTGATATTGGTTATAAGGAAGTGATATTGGTTGTGTTATAAGGAAGTGATGTTGGTTATAAGGAAGTGATATTGGTCGTGTTATAAGGAAGTGATATTGGTTATTAGGAAGTGATATTGGTTATAAGGAAGTGATATTGGTTGTGTTTTAAGGAAGTGATATTGGTTGTGTTTTAATGAAGTGATATTGGTTGTGTTATAAGGAAGTGATATTGGTTATAAGGAAGTGATATTGGTTATAAGGAAGTGATATTGTTTATCAGGAAGTGATATTGGTTATAAGGAAGTGATATTGGTCGTGTTTTAAGGAAGTGATATTGGTCGTGTTTTAAGGAAGTGATGTTGGTTGTGTTATAAGGAAGTGATATTGGTTGTGTTATAAGGAAGTGATATTGGTTGTGTTATAAGGAAGTGATATTGGTTATTAGGAAGTGATATTGGTTGTGTTTTAAGGAAGTGATATTGGTTGTGTTAAAAGGAAGTGATATTGGTTGTGATATAAGGAAGTGATATTGGTTGTGATATTGGTTGTGTTAAAAGGAAGTGATATTGGTTGTGTTATAAGGAAGTGATATTGGTTATAAGGAAGTGATATTGGTTGTGTTATAAGGAAGTGATATTGGTTATAAGGAAGTGATATTGGTTGTGTTATTAGGAAGTGATATTGGTTATAAGGAAGTGATATTGGTTGTGTTATAAGGAAGTGATATTGGTTATAAGGAAGTGATATTGGTTGTGTTATAAGGAAGTGATATTGGTTATAAGGAAGTGATATTGGTTGTGTTATAAGGAAGTGATATTGGTTATAAGGAAGTGATATTAGTTGTGTTATAAGGAAGTGATATTGGTTATAAGGAAGTGATATTGGTTGTGTTATTAGGAAGTGATATTGGTTGTATTATAAGGAAGTGATATTGGTTATAAGGAAGTGATATTGGTTGTGTTATAAGGAAATGATATTGGTTATAAGGAAGTGATATTGGTTGTGTTATAAGGAAGTGATATTGGTTGTGATATAAGGAAGTGATATTGGTTATAAGGAAGTGATATTGGTTGTGATATAAGGAAGTGAAATTGGTTGTAACGGCATTCTTCGTTTGTCGCACGAAAGTCGGACCGAAATGCAGCGTGTTGGTTACTCATGTCTTTAATGAAACAAATGATGATACATGAAATAACTTATAAATACAAAAACAACAAACGGAACGTGAAAAACCTATACAGCCTGTCTGGTGAACACTAACACAGAGACAGGAACAATCACCTACGAAATACAAAGTGAAACCCAGGCTACCTAAATACGGTTCCCAATCAGAGACAACGAGAATCACCTGACTCTGATTGAGAACCGCCCCAGGCAGCCAAACCTAAACAACACCCCTACTCAGCCGCAATCCCAAATACTACAAACCCCAATACGAAAATACAATATATAAACCCATGTCACACCCTGGCCTGACCAAATATATAACAAAAACACAAAATACAATGACCAAGGCGTGACAGAACCCCCCCCCCCCCTAAGGTGCGGACTCCCGGACGCACCTCAAAACCATAGGGCGGGTCCGGGTGGGCGTCTGTCCATGGTGGCGGTTCCGGCTCGGGACGTGGACCCCACTACATAAATGTCATAGTTCCTCCCCTTCTCGTCCTGGGATGATCCACTCTCGCCGCCGACCATGGCCGAATAGTCCTCACCCAGAACCCCACTGAACTGAGGAGAAGCTCGTGACTGAGGGGCAGCTCGGGACTGAGGGGAAGCCCAGTACTGAGATGAAGCCCAGCCAGGCAGTTGAATCCGGCAGATCCTGGCTGACTGGCGGATCTGGAAGAGTCTGGTTGACTGGCGGATCTGGAAGAGTCTGGTTGACTGGCGGTTGTAGAGAGAGAGAGGGAGGAGAAGGGGATATCCCTGTCATGTTTGAGTTCCGTCTGTGTCAGGATTTGGCCAGGGTTGTTCCGGGTTTTTGTCAGTAGATGTCCCCATTGTGCTTTTTGTCCCTGTGTTTTTCCCTTGATCCCCATTATTGTTTGCACCTGTGTCTCGTTTCCCCTGATTGTATTTAAACCCTTTGTTTCCCTCAGTTCTGTGCTCTGTGTTTGTATGTTAGCACCCTGCCCTAGTGTTCTGTGTGCTCTTGTCGATTCCGGGTGAAGTTCTTGTGGTATTCTGTTTTTTTGTTTTTGTTTATTTTTTGGTGAGTTTCTTTTGAGGTCTTTTTGTGTTTTTCCTACCACCTTTTGGATTTGCCATTTTTTGTATTTTAGGATTTTTCTTTATTAAATACACCGTCTTAAGTACTGCTGTGTCTGCCTCATCTTCTGGGTTCTGCTGACTATTCGTGGCTCAGTTGGTTAAGTGACTGTTTCTCACTCCGGAGACCCAGGTTCGAAACCGGGTCCTGACAGTCTGTTTCTAGAAGAAGTTGAAGAGAGAGAGAGGGGAGAAGGGGATATCCCTGTCATGTTTGAGTTCCGTCTGTTTCTAGAAGAAGTTGAAGAGAGAGGAAGGGGATATCCCTGTCATGTTTGAGTTCTGTCTGTTTCTAGAAGAAGTTGAAGAGAGAGAGAGAGGGGGGAAGAAGGGGATATCCCTGTCATGTTTGAGTTCCGTCTGTTTCTGGAAGAAGTTGAAGAGAGAGAGAGGGAGAAGGGGACATCCTTGTCACGTGCCCATTTCATAAGATATTGTCTTTTCATCAACTCGACCACTGCTTATCTTTTTGTTTGTTTGTTTTTGTTTTACGGCGAAGACGACAGATAAGAGATTAACTGAGGTGGAGGTAAAACTGTTTACAATTGACAATAATAATAACAATAACAAAATGGGTTTTCCTACATATTGTATTCAAATCAAATCAAATTTATTTATATAGCCCTTCGTACATCAGCTGATATCTCAAAGTGCTGTACAGAAACCCAGCCTAAAACCCCAAACAGCAAGCAATGCAGGTGTAGAAGCACGGTGGCTAGGAAAAACTCCCTAGAAAAGCCAAAACCTAGGAAGAAACCTAGAGAGGAACCAGGCTATGTGGGGTGGCCAGTCCTCTTCTGGCTGTGCCGGGTAGAGATTATAACAGAACATGACCAAGATGTTCAAATGTTCATAAATGACCAGCATGGTCGAATAATAATAAGGCAGAACAGTTGAAACTGGAGCAGCAGCACGGCCAGGTGGACTGGGGACAGCAAGGAGTCATCATGTCAAGTAGTCCTGGGGCATGGTCCTAGGGCCGCGGTTCAGTTGAAACTGGAGCAGCAGCACGGCCAGGTGGACTGGGGACAGCAAGGAGTCATCATGTCAGGTAGTCCTGGGGCATGGTCCTAGGGCTCAGGTCCTCCGAGAGAGAGAAGGAGAGAATTAGAGAACGCACACTTAGATTCACACAGGACACCAAATTGGACAGGAGAAGTACTCCAGATATAACAAACTGACCCCAGCCCCCCGACACATAAACTACTGCAGCATAAATACTGAAGGCTGAGACAGGAGGGGTCAGGAGACACTGTGGCCCCACCCGAGGACACCCCCGGACAGGGCCAAACAGGAAGGATATAACCCCACCCACTATGCCAAAGCACAGCCCCCACACCACTGGAGGGATATCTTCAACCACCAACCTACCATCCTGAGACAAAGCTGAGTATAGCCCGCAAAGATCTCCGCCACGGCACAACCCAAGGGGGGGTCGCCAACCCAGACAGGATGACCACATCAGTGAATCAACCCACTCAGGTGACGCACCCCCTCAGGGACGGCATGAGAGAGCCCCAGCAAGCCAGTGACTCAGCCCCTGTAATAGGGTTAGAGGCAGAGAATCCCAGTGGAAAGAGGGGAACCGGCCAGGCAGAGACAGCAAGGGTGGTTCGTTGCTCCAGAGCCTTTCCGTTCACCTTCCCACTCCTGGGCCAGACTACACTCAATCATATGACCCACTGAAGAGATGAGTCTTCAGTAAAGACTTAAAGGTTGAGACCGAGTTTGCGTCTCTGACATGGGTAGGCAGACCGTTCCATAAAAATGGAGCTCTATAGGAGAAAGCCCTGCCTCCAGCTGTTTGCTTAGAAATTCTAGGGACAATTAGGAGGCCTGCGTCTTGTGACCGTAGCGTACGTGTAGGTATGTACGGCAGGACCAAATCAGAGAGATAGGTAGGAGCAAGCCCATGCAATGCTTTGTAGGTTAGCAGTAAAACCTTGAAATCAGCCCTTGCTTTGACAGGAAGCCAGTGTAGGGAGGCTAGCACTGGAGTAATATGATCAAATTCTTTGGTTCTAGTCAGGATTCTAGCAGCCGTATTTAGCACTAACTGAAGTTTATTTAGTGCTTTATCCGGGTAGCCGGAAAGTAGAGCATTGCAGTAGTCTAACCTAGAAGTGACAAAAGCATGGATTAATTTTTCTGCATCATTTTTGGACAGAAAGTTTCTGATTTTTGCAATGTTACGTAGATGGAAAAAAGCTGTCCTTGAAATGGTCTTGATATGTTCTTCAAAAGAGAGATCAGGGTCCAGAGTAACGCCGAGGTCCTTCACAGTTTTATTTGAGATGACTGTACAACCATTAAGATTAATTGTCAGATTCAACAGAAGATCTCTTTGTTTCTTGGGACCTAGAACAAGCATCTCTGTTTTATCCGAGTTTAAAAGTAGAAAGTTTGCTGCCATCCACTTCCTTATGTCTGAAACACATGCTTCTAGCGAGGGCAATTTTGGGGCTTCACCATGTTTCATTGAAATGTACAGCTGTATTGAATCTATTTACTTCTACAATGCACAGATATCCACTTGAAATAGTCAGTGTCCTTGAAACACTTTACAACTAAACAAACATATATTTCATGTGGCGTTAAACACATGTTTTTGTTGATAATGGTTGTAAACAGACATATATTTTATATGGTAGTAAAGAAACATTTATTTTTTTATGGTGGTAAATTAAAAAATGTATTTTATACGGGCAGTTCTGTAAATAAATGACCTATACTTTGTAACCTATAACATTAACTTTGTTAGAACAAAGCTTGACTGATTCCGCATCTATTGTACGACACTCACAGTAGAAACAGCATCTATTGTACTCATACATCTCTGTCTGTTCTCCAGTGTCAACAGGACAGTAGAAACAGTATTGTACTCATACATCTCTGAATGTTCTCCAGTGTCAACAGGACAGTAGAAACAGTATTGTACTCATACATCTCTGAATGTTGTCCAGTTTCAACAGGACAGTAGAAACAGTATTGTATTGTACTCATACATCTCTATCTGTTCTCCAGTGTCATCAGGCCAGTAGAAACAGTATTGTACTCATACATCTCTGTCTATTCTCCAG
>NW_027016620.1:352500-360000 GCF_036934945.1 Oncorhynchus masou masou | reverse complement strand
TATGGGCTACACAGTGTACTACTGTTGAACAGAGCCCCTGCGGGCTGCAGTCCTGTCCCCTATCATTAAGAGTTCGTAGTAGTGCACTACTAGGGAAAGAGGATGCCTTTGGGGATGGCGTCCATTGTGACAGCGACACTAGAAGTTATTCTCCCGGGGTCGTACACATACAGGTGAACTAGACAGCCATGCAATGCCCAGGACAGACAACCCTCAGGACAGACAACCCTCGGGACAGACAATCTTCAGGACAGACAACCCTCAGGACAGACAACCCTCAGGACAGACAACCCTCAGGACAGACAATCTTCATGACAGACAACCCTCACGACAGGCAACCACATAAACATCAGGACAGACAACCCTCAGGACAGACAACCCTACAACCCTCAGGACAGACAATATACAACCCTCAGGACAGACAACCCTCAGGACAGACAACCCTACAACCCTTAGGACAGACAACCCTCAGGACAGACAACCCCACAACCCTCAGGACAGACAACCCTACAACCCTTAGGACAGACAACCCTCAGGACAGACAACCCCACAACCCTCAGGACAGACAATATACAACCCTCAGGACAGACAACCCTCAGGACAGACAACCCCACAACCCTCAGGACAGACAACCCTACAACCCTTAGGACAGACAACCCTCAGGACAGACAACCCCACAACCCTCAGGACAGACAATATACAACCCGCAGGACAGACAACCCTACAACCCTCAGGACAGACAACCCTACAACCCTCGGGACCCTACAACCCTCAGGACAGACAACCCTCAGGACAAACAACCCTACAACCCTCAAGACAGACAACCCTCAGGACAAACAACCCTACAACCCTCAAGACAGACAACCCTCAGGACAAACAACCCTACAACCCTCAGGACAGACAACCCTCAGGACAGACAACCCTACAACCCTCAGGACAGACAACACTACAACCCTCAGGACAGACAACCCCACAACCCTCAGAACCCTACAACCCTCAGTACAGACAACCCTCAGGACCCTACAACCCTCAGGACCCTACAAAACCCCTATAATCATCAGTCGACATAGAAACTCAGCACTGGTCAGTCAACATGGAGTTGACAGAGAACACAGCCCTGGTCAGTCAACATGGAGTTGACAGAGAAACACAGCACTGGTCAGTCAACATGGAGTTGACAGAGAAACACAGCACTGGTCAGTCAACATGGAGTTGACAGAGAACACAGCCCTGGTCAGTCAACATGGAGTTGACAGAGAAACACAGCACTGGTCAGTCAACATGGAGTTGACAGAGAAACACAGCACTGGTCAGTCAACATGGAGTTGACAGAGAAACACAGCACTGGTCAGTCAACATGGAGTTGACAGAGAACACAGCCCTGGTCAGTCAACATGGAGTTGACAGAGAAACACAGCCCTGGTCAGTCAACATGGAGTTGACAGAGAAACACAGCACTGGTCAGTCAACATAGAGTTGACAGAGAAACACAGCACTGGTCAGTCAACATGGAGTTGACAGAGAACACAGCCCTGGTCAGTCAACATGGAGTTGACAGAGAAACACAGCCCTGGTCAGTCAACATGGAGTTGACAGAGAAACACAGCACTGGTCAGTCAACATAGAGTTGACAGAGAAACACAGCACTGGTCAGTCAACATGGAGTTGACAGAGAAACACAGCACTGGTCAGTCAACATGGAGTTGACAGAGAAACACAGCCCTGGTCAGTCAACATGGAGTTGACAGAGAAACTCAGCACTGGTCAGTCAACATGGAGTTGACAGAGAAACATAGCCCTGGTCAGTCAACATGGAGTTGACAGAGAAACACAACACTGGTCAGTCAACATGGAGTTGACAGAGAAACACTGCACTGGTCAGTCAACATGGAGTTGACAGAGAAACATAGCCCTGGTCAGTCAACATGGAGTTGACAGAGAAACACAGCACTGGTCAGTCAACATGGAGTTGACAGAGAAACACAGCACTGGTCACTCAACATGGAGTTGACAGAGAAACTCAGGAGAGGATCTTGGATCAACCATCTGCTTGCCAGTAAAGTTATCATTTGTGAAAGTACAATGGCATCGTAGAGGAAGTGAGATCATTGGTTTGTGGACATGTGACAGGCAGCCATTTTGAGAGCACGATTGTCTTGTGGACATGTGACAGGCAGCCATTTTGAGAGCACGATTGTTTTGTGGACATGTGACAGGCAGCCATTTTGAGAACACAATTGTTTTCACTGAATGTAACTTTCATGAATTACGCTTTTTTTTTATTACTTTGAGGCGATTCACAAAGTTTACACAACGTTGTCTTTATGACAGCTTACGGCGGGGTTTTTTCACCTCTGACCCTACGAGGGGCGGAGCCTGCTGGTTTTCTGTTCTACCTGATAATGAACTGCCCCTAGCTGGTGTGCCAGCTCTAAATCTGCCCCTAATGAGAAGGGAACATTGAAAAAACAACAACAACCACAACATTGGAAGTGGCTTTGAGGTGCAGAAATGAGTTTGAGTGGCTTATAGCAACAACTGTCTTTGGAATGAACTGATTGGGTGGTTTCATACTGTTGGATCTCTAGAACTCGAGAGACGACGAATCGCTAGTCCTTCCTTTAAAAAACACCGTCTGGCTAGTGGAGTGTGAAGACACTACTTTAGTTCCTGTGTCTCAACGCGTCGTAATGTGTGTGTAGGAGCAGGGAGGCCTGGGTAATTGGACATTTCTTCAGGTGTCAACTGCATTGTTTTGCTGGCCTGTCATATTTTACTCTGCAGCAGAATGAAAGTGGCCCCGGGCCAGTACATAGAGGTTGTTTAAAAATCAAGAGTGGAATCAATATTTTTTCTCTTTCACTCTCTGTCTCTCTCTCTACCTCTTCCCCTTTCTCTCTCTCTCTATCATCCTCTCTCTCTCCCTCTTCCCCTCTCTCCCTCTCTCTCTCTTTCTTCCTCTCTCTCTCCCTCTTCCCCTCTCTTTCTCTCTATCTTCCTCTCTCTCTCCCTCTTCCCCTCTCTCTCTCCCTCTTCCCCTCTCTCTCTATCTTCCTCTCTCTCTCTCTCTCTCTCTCTCTCTTTCTCTCTCTTTCTCTCTCTCTCTTTCTCTCTCCCTCTTCCCTCTCTCTCTATCTTCCTCTCTCTCTCTCTTCCCCTCTCTCTCTCTCTCTCTCTGTCTCTGTCTCTGTCTCTGTCTCTGTCTCTCTCTCTCTCTCTCTCTCTCTGTCTCTCTCTCTCTCTCTCTCTCTCTCTCTCTCTCTCTCTCTCTCTCTCTCTCTCTCTCTCTCTCTCTCTCTCTCTCTCTGTCTCTCTGTCTCCAGCGCTTACAGCTAGTCCCATCAGAGATGAGAGAGTAGCAGGAGAAAACATACTTAGACGTTTATAAAAACCTTCCTTCTTAAAGACCTGGACAGATATGGATCTCTGACAGCCAGGGAACGATGCGTCCCAAATGCCCCCCCTGTTCACTTTTGTAGTGTACGACTGTTGACCACTACCGACTATGGCTCTGTTCAGAAGTAGTGCAACTATATAAGGGAATAGGGTGCCATTGTCAGACACAGCCTGACTTGTGTGTAATACGAAGTGCAGGAAAAGACCCTGGAGGTAACAAAGATGGCCGCTGAGGGGGCGGGGCAGTAGCAATGGAACGGGAACAACTATGAAATATACTTTTTTTATTTTTTTTATTTTTTATTTATTTAACCTTTAGTTAACTAGGCAAGAACAAATTCTATTTTACAATGACGGCCTAGGAACAGTGGGTTAAACTGCCTTGTTCAGGGGAACAGTGGGTTAACTGCCTTGTTCAGGGGAACCGTGGGTTAAACTGCCTTGTTCAGGGGAACAGTGGGTTAACTGCCTTGTTCAGGGGAACAGTGGGTTAACTGCCTTGTTCAGGGGAACAGTGGGTGAACTGCCTTGTTCAGGGGAACAATGGGTTAAACTGCCTTGTTCAGGGGAACAGTGGGTGAACTGCCTTGTTCAGGGGAACAGTGGGTTAACTGCCTTGTTCAGGGGAACAGTGGGTTAACTGCCTTGTTCAGGGGAACAGTGGGTTAAACTGCCTTGTTCAGGGGAACAGTGGGTTAACTGCCTTGTTCAGGGGAACAGTGGGTTAACTGCCTTGTTCAGGGGAACAGTGGGTTAACTGCCTTGTTCAGGGGAACAGTGGGTTAAACTGCCTTGTTCAGGGGAACAGTGGGTTAACTGCCTTGTTCAGGGGAACAGTGGGTGAACTGCCTTGTTCAGGGGAACAGTGGGTTAAACTGCCTTGTTCAGGGGAACAGTGGGTTAAACTGCCTTGTTCAGGGGAACAGTGGGTTAACTGCCTTGTTCAGGGGAACAGTGGGTGAACTGCCTTGTTCAGGGCAACAGTGGGTGAACTGCCTTGTTCAGGGGAACACAGTTTTTTACCTTGTCAGATCTGGGATTCGTTCTTGCAACCTTTCGTTAACTGACCCAATGCTCTAACCAACAGTCTACCTGCCTCCCCCCCTCTAACCACCAGGCTTCCTGCCTCCCCCTCTAACCACCAGGCTACCTGCCACCCCCCTCTAACCACTAGGCTACCTGCCTCCCCCCTCTAACCACTGGGCTACCTGCCCCCCCCCCCTCTAACCACTAGGCTATCTGCCTCCCCCTCTAACCACTAGGCTACCTGCCTCCCCCTCTAACCACTAGGCTACCTGCCTCCCCCTCTAACCACTAGGCTACCTGCCTCCCCCTCTAACCACTAGGCTACCTGCCTCCCCTCCAACAACTAGGCTACCTACCACCCCCTCTAACCACTAGGCTACCTGTCTCCCCCTCTATCCACTAGGCTACCTGTCTCCCCCTCTAACCACTAGGCTAACAGCCTCCCCCCTCTAACCACTAGGCTACCTGCCTCCCCCCTCTAACCACCAGGCTACCTGCCTCCGCCCTCTAACCACTAGGCTACCTGCCTCCTCCCCTCTAACCACTAGGCTACCTGCCTCCCCCTCTAACCACTAGGATACCTGCCACCCCCCTCTAACCACCAGGCTACCTGCCTCCCCCCTCTAACCACTAGGCTACCTGCCACCCCCCTCTAACCACCAGGCTACCTGCCACCCCCTCTAACCACCAGGCTACCTGCCTCCCCCCTCTAACCACCAGGCTACCTGCCTCCCCCCTCTAACCACTAGGCTACCTGCCTCCCCCCTCTAACCACTAGGATACCTGCCTCCCCCCTCTAACCACTAGGATACCTGCCTCCGCCCTCTAACCACTAGGCTACCTGCCTCCTCCCCTCTAACCACTAGGCTACCTGCCTCCCCCCCTCTAACCACTAGGATACCTGCCACCCCCTCTAACCACTAGGCTACCTGCCTCCCCCCTCTAACCACCAGGTTACCTGCCTCCCCCTCTAACCACTAGGCTACCTGCCTCCCCCTCTAACCACTAGGCTACCTGCCTCCCCCTCTAACCACTAGGCTACCTGCCTCCCCCCTCTAACCACTAGGATACCTGCCACCCCCTCTAACCACCAGGCTACCTGCCTCCGCCCTCTAACCACTAGGCTACCTGCCCCCCCCCCTCTAACCACTAGGATACCTGCCACCCCCTGTACAGCAGTGTATTCTTAATGAAAATACAGATTTTGACAGTTGGTGGGCGGCAGGGTAGCCTAGTGGTTAGAGTGTGTGACTATTAAACAGAAGGTCGTGAGTTCAAACCCCCGAGCTGACAAGGTACAAATCTGCTGTTCTGCCCCTGAACATGCAGTGAACCCACTGTTCCTAGGACATCATTGAAAATAAGAATTTGTTCTTAACTGACTTGCCTAGAAAAAAAATAACAACAGATCACAGATCAGATGTTAAGACATGAGATGGATCGTTCACCTGAGACAGTTTCCAATCTCAGCAGTATCTTATCTCAGCGGTATCTTATCTTATCTCAGCGGCATCTTATCTTATCTCAGCGGTATCTTATCTTATTTCAGCGGAATCTTATCTTATCTCAGCGGTATCTTATCTTATCTCAGCGGTATCTTATCTTATCTCAGCGGTATCTTATCTTATCTCAGCGGCATCTTATCTTATCTCAGCGGTATCTTATCTTATCTCAGCGGTATCTTATCTTATCTCAGCGGTATCTTATCTTATCTTATCTCAGCGGTATCTTATCTCAGCGGTATCTTATCTTATCTCAGCGGTATCTTATCTTATCTCAGCGGTATCTTATCTTATCTCAGCAGCATCTTATCTTATCTCAGCGGCATCTTATCTTATCTCAGCGACATCTTATCTTATTTCAGCGGAATCTTATCTTATCTCAGCGGTATCTTATCTTATTTCAGCGGAATCTTATCTTATCTCAGCGGTATCTTATCTTAACTCAGCGGTATCTTATCTTATCTCAGCGGTATCTTATCTTATCTCAGCGGCATCTTATCTTATCTCAGTGTTATCTTATCTTATCTCAGCGGTATCTTATCTTATCTCAGCGGTATCTTATCTTATCTTATCTCAGCGGTATCTTATCTCAGCGGTATCTTATCTTATCTCAGCGGTATCTTATCTTATCTCAGCAGAAAAAAAAATAACAACAGATCACAGATCAGATGTTAAGACATGAGATGGATCGTTCACCTGAGACAGTTTCCAATCTCAGCAGTATCTTATCTCAGCGGTATCTTATCTTATCTCAGCGGCATCTTATCTTATCTCAGCGGTATCTTATCTTATTTCAGCGGTATCTTATCTTATCTCAGCGGTATCTTATCTTATCTCAGCGGTATCTTATCTTATCTCAGCAGCATCTTATCTTATCTCAGCGGCATCTTATCTTATCTCAGCGACATCTTATCTTATTTCAGCGGAATCTTATCTTATCTCAGCGGTATCTTATCTTATCTCAGCAGCATCTTATCTTATCTCAGCGGCATCTTATCTTATCTCAGCGACATCTTATCTTATTTCAGCGGAATCTTATCTTATCTCAGCGGTATCTTATCTTATCTCAGCGGCATCTTATCTTATCTCAGCGGTATCTTATCTTATCTCAGCGGTATCTTATCTTATCTCAGCGGTATCTTATCTTATCTTATCTCAGCGGTATCTTATCTCAGCGGTATCTTATCTTATCTCAGCGGTATCTTATCTTATCTCAGCAGAAAAAAAAATAACAACAGATCACAGATCAGATGTTAAGACATGAGATGGATCGTTCACCTGAGACAGTTTCCAATCTCAGCAGTATCTTATCTCAGCGGTATCTTATCTTATCTCAGCGGCATCTTATCTTATCTCAGCGGTATCTTATCTTATTTCAGCGGAATCTTATCTTATCTCAGCGGTATCTTATCTTATCTCAGCGGTATCTTATCTTATCTCAGCAGCATCTTATCTTATCTCAGCGGCATCTTATCTTATCTCAGCGGTATCTTATCTTATCTCAGCGGTATCTTATCTTATCTCAGCGGTATCTTATCTTATCTTATCTCAGCGGTATCTTATCTCAGCGGTATCT
>NW_027016620.1:332500-347500 GCF_036934945.1 Oncorhynchus masou masou | reverse complement strand
TATGTGAGGTAGTGTGTGTGTGTTGTGAGGTAGTGTGTGTGTGTGTTATTTGAGGTAGTGTGTGTGTTATGTGAGGTAGTGTGTGTGTTATGTGAGGTAGTGTGTGTTTGTTATGTGAGGTAGTGTGTGTGCTATGTGAGGTAGTATGTGTGTTATGTGAGGTAGTGTGTGTGTTGTGTGAGGTAGGTTGTGTGTTATGTGAGGTAGTGTGTGTGCTATGTGAGGTAGTGTGTGTGTTATGTGAGGTAGTGTGTGTTATGTGAGGTAGTGTGTGTTATGTGAGGTAGTGTGTGTGTGTTATGTGAGGTAGTGTGTGTGTGTTATGTGAGGTAGTGTGTGTGTGTTATGTGAGGTAGTGTGTGTGTTATGTGAGGTAGTGTTTGTGCTATGTGAGGTAGTGTGTGTTGTGTGAGGTAGTGTGTGTGTTATGTGAGGTAGTGTGTGTTATGTGAGGTAGTGTGTGTGTGTTGTGAGGTAGTGTGTGTGTGTGTGTTATGTGAGGTAGTGTGTGTGTGTTATGTGAGGTAGTGTGTGTGTTATGTGAGGTAGTGTGTGCTATGTGAGGTAGTGTGTGTGTGTTGTGAGGTAGTGTGTGTGTTATGTGAGGTAGTGTGTGTTATGTGAGGTAGTGTGTGTGTTTTGTGAGGTAGTGTGTGTGTTATGTGAGGTAGAGTGTGTTATGTGATGTAGTGTGTGTTATGTGAGGTAGTGTGTGTGTTATGTGAGGTAGTTTTTGTGTGTTATGTGAGGATAGTGTGTGTGTGTTATGTGAGGTAGTGTGTGTGTTATGTGAGGTAGTGTGTGTGTGTTATGTGAGGTAGTGTGTGTTATGTGAGGTAGTGTGTGTTATGTGAGGTAGTGTGTGTGTGTGTTATGTGAGGTAGTGTGTGTGTGTTATGTGAGGTAGTGTGTGTTATGTGAGGTAGTGTGTGTGTGTTATGTGAGGTAGTGTGTGTTGTGTGAGGTAGTGTGTGTGTTGTGTGAGGTAGTGTGTGTGTGTTATGTGAGGTAGTGTGTGTGTGTGTTATGTGAGGTAGTGTGTGTGTTATGTGAGGTAGTGTGTGTGTTATGTGAGGTAGTGTGTGTTGTGTGAGGTAGTGTGTGTGTTATGTGAGGTAGTGTGTGTGTTTTATGTGAGGTAGTGTGTATTATGTGAGGTAGTGTGTGTGTTATGTGAGGTTGTGTGTGTTATGTGAGGTAGTGTGTGTGTTACGTGAGGTAGTGTGTGTGTTATGTGAGGTAGTGTGTGTGTGTGTTATGTGAGGTAGTGTGTGTGTGTGTTATGTGAGGTAGTGTGTGCGTGTGTTATGTGAGGTAGTGTGTGTGTTATGTGAGGTAGTGTTTGTGTTATGTGAGGTAGTGTGTGTTATGTGAGGTAGTGTGTGTGTTATGTGAGGTAGTGTGTGTTATGTGAGGTAGTGTGTGTGTGTTGTGAGGTAGTGTGTGTGTGTTATGTGAGGTAGTGTGTGTGTGTTATGTGAGGTAGTGTGTGTGTTATGTGAGGTAGTGTGTGCTATGTGAGGTAGTGTGTGTGTGTTGTGAGGAAGTGTGTGTGTGTTGTGAGGTAGTGTGTGTGTTATGTGAGGTAGTGTGTGTGTTATGTTTGGTGGTGTGTGTTATGTGAGGTAGTGTGTGTGTTGTGAGGTAGTGTGTGTGTTATGTGAGGTAGTGTGTGTTATGTGAGGTAGTGTGTGTGTGTTGTGAGGTAGTGTGTGTGTTATGTGAGGTAGTGTGTGTGTTATGTGAGGTAGTGTGTGTGTTATGTGAGGTAGTGTGTGTGTGTGTTATGTGAGGTAGTCTGTGTCTGTTATGTGAGGTAGAGTGTGTGTTATGTGAGGTAGTGTGTGTTTGTTATGTGAGGTAGTGTGTGTGCTATGTGAGGTAGTATGTGTGTTATGTGAGGTAGTGTGTGTGTTATGTGAGGTAGGTTGTGTGTTATGTGAGGTAGTGTGTGTGCTATGTGAGGTAGTGTGTGTGTTATGTGAGGTAGTGTGTGTTATGTGAGGTAGTGTGTGTTATGTGAGGTAGTGTGTGTGTGTTATGTGAGGTAGTGTGTGTGTGTTATGTGAGGTAGTGTGTGTGTGTTATGTGAGGTAGTGTGTGTGTTATGTGAGGTAGTGTTTGTGTTATGTGAGGTAGTGTGTGTTGTGTGAGGTAGTGTGTGTGTTATGTGAGGTAGTGTGTGTTATGTGAGGTAGTGTGTGTGTGTTGTGAGGTAGTGTGTGTGTGTGTTATTTGAGGTAGTGTGTGTGTTATGTGAGGTAGTGTGTGTGTTATGTGAGGTAGTGTGTGTTTGTTATGTGAGGTAGTGTGTGTGCTATGTGAGGTAGTATGTGTGTTATGTGAGGTAGTGTGTGTGTTGTGTGAGGTAGGTTGTGTGTTATGTGAGGTAGTGTGTGTGCTATGTGAGGTAGTGTGTGTGTTATGTGAGGTAGTGTGTGTTATGTGAGGTAGTGTGTGTTATGTGAGGTAGTGTGTGTGTGTTATGTGAGGTAGTGTGTGTGTGTTATGTGAGGTAGTGTGTGTGTGTTATGTGAGGTAGTGTGTGTGTTATGTGAGGTAGTGTTTGTGCTATGTGAGGTAGTGTGTGTTGTGTGAGGTAGTGTGTGTGTTATGTGAGGTAGTGTGTGTTATGTGAGGTAGTGTGTGTGTGTTGTGAGGTAGTGTGTGTGTGTGTTATGTGAGGTAGTGTGTGTGTGTTATGTGAGGTAGTGTGTGTGTTATGTGAGGTAGTGTGTGCTATGTGAGGTAGTGTGTGTGTGTTGTGAGGTAGTGTGTGTGTTATGTGAGGTAGTGTGTGTTATGTGAGGTAGTGTGTGTGTTTTGTGAGGTAGTGTGTGTGTTATGTGAGGTAGAGTGTGTTATGTGATGTAGTGTGTGTTATGTGAGGTAGTGTGTGTGTTATGTGAGGTAGTTTTTGTGTGTTATGTGAGGATAGTGTGTGTGTGTTATGTGAGGTAGTGTGTGTGTTATGTGAGGTAGTGTGTATTATGTGAGGTAGTGTGTGTGTGTGTTATGTGAGGTAGTTTGTGTGTTATGTGAGGTAGTGTGTGTGTTATGTGAGGTAGTGTGTGTGTTATGTGAGGTAGTGTGTGTGTTTTATGTGAGGTAGTGTGTATTATGTGAGGTAGTGTGTGTGTTATGTGAGGTTGTGTGTGTTATGTGAGGTAGTGTGTGTGTTACGTGAGGTAGTGTGTGTGTTATGTGAGGTAGTGTGTGTGTGTGTTATGTGAGGTAGTGTGTGTGTGTGTTATGTGAGGTAGTGTGTGCGTGTGTTATGTGAGGTAGTGTGTGTGTTATGTGAGGTAGTGTTTGTGTTATGTGAGGTAGTGTGTGTTATGTGAGGTAGTGTGTGTGTTATGTGAGGTAGTGTGTGTTATGTGAGGTAGTGTGTGTGTGTTGTGAGGTAGTGTGTGTGTGTTATGTGAGGTAGTGTGTGTGTGTTATGTGAGGTAGTGTGTGTGTTATGTGAGGTAGTGTGTGCTATGTGAGGTAGTGTGTGTGTGTTGTGAGGAAGTGTGTGTGTGTTGTGAGGTAGTGTGTGTGTTATGTGAGGTAGTGTGTGTGTTATGTTTGGTGGTGTGTGTTATGTGAGGTAGTGTGTGTGTGTTGTGAGGTAGTGTGTGTGTTATGTGAGGTAGTGTGTGTTATGTGATGTAGTGTGTGTGTGTTGTGAGGTAGTGTGTGTGTTATGTGAGGTAGTGTGTGTGTTATGTGAGGTAGTGTGTGTGTTATGTGAGGTAGTGTGTGTGTGTGTTATGTGAGGTAGTGTGTGTCTGTTATGTGAGGTAGAGTGTGTGTTATGTGAGGTAGTGTGTGTTTGTTATGTGAGGTAGTGTGTGTGCTATGTGAGGTAGTATGTGTGTTATGTGAGGTAGTGTGTGTGTTATGTGAGGTAGGTTGTGTGTTATGTGAGGTAGTGTGTGTGCTATGTGAGGTAGTGTGTGTGTTATGTGAGGTAGTGTGTGTTATGTGAGGTAGTGTGTGTTATGTGAGGTAGTGTGTGTGTGTTATGTGAGGTAGTGTGTGTGTGTTATGTGAGGTAGTGTGTGTGTGTTATGTGAGGTAGTGTGTGTGTTATGTGAGGTAGTGTTTGTGTTATGTGAGGTAGTGTGTGTTGTGTGAGGTAGTGTGTGTGTTATGTGAGGTAGTGTGTGTTATGTGAGGTAGTGTGTGTGTGTTGTGAGGTAGTGTGTGTGTGTGTTATTTGAGGTAGTGTGTGTGTTATGTGAGGTAGTGTGTGTGTTATGTGAGGTAGTGTGTGTTTGTTATGTGAGGTAGTGTGTGTGCTATGTGAGGTAGTATGTGTGTTATGTGAGGTAGTGTGTGTGTTGTGTGAGGTAGGTTGTGTGTTATGTGAGGTAGTGTGTGTGCTATGTGAGGTAGTGTGTGTGTTATGTGAGGTAGTGTGTGTTATGTGAGGTAGTGTGTGTTATGTGAGGTAGTGTGTGTGTGTTATGTGAGGTAGTGTGTGTGTGTTATGTGAGGTAGTGTGTGTGTGTTATGTGAGGTAGTGTGTGTGTTATGTGAGGTAGTGTTTGTGCTATGTGAGGTAGTGTGTGTTGTGTGAGGTAGTGTGTGTGTTATGTGAGGTAGTGTGTGTTATGTGAGGTAGTGTGTGTGTGTTGTGAGGTAGTGTGTGTGTGTGTGTTATGTGAGGTAGTGTGTGTGTGTTATGTGAGGTAGTGTGTGTGTTATGTGAGGTAGTGTGTGCTATGTGAGGTAGTGTGTGTGTGTTGTGAGGTAGTGTGTGTGTTATGTGAGGTAGTGTGTGTTATGTGAGGTAGTGTGTGTGTTTTGTGAGGTAGTGTGTGTGTTATGTGAGGTAGAGTGTGTTATGTGATGTAGTGTGTGTTATGTGAGGTAGTGTGTGTGTTATGTGAGGTAGTTTTTGTGTGTTATGTGAGGATAGTGTGTGTGTGTTATGTGAGGTAGTGTGTGTGTTATGTGAGGTAGTGTGTATTATGTGAGGTAGTGTGTGTGTGTGTTATGTGAGGTAGTTTGTGTGTTATGTGAGGTAGTGTGTGTGTTATGTGAGGTAGTGTGTGTTATGTGAGGTAGTGTGTGTTATGTGAGGTAGTGTGTGTGTTATGTGAGGTAGTGTGTGTGTTATGTGAGGTAGTGTGTGTTATGTGAGGTAGTGTGTGTGTTATGTGAGGTAGTGTGTGTGTGTTGTGTTTTATGTCCCTTCTGAAAAATTTCCCACCATTGTATCTATTTAACTTTCAAAACATTCAAAACATTCTCTAACATTACTATGTCATTATTTTGTGGGTATTGTCGATAGGTGATAGGAAACACACACCACATACTTTCTGAAGGGCACTGTACACGCACCTACGCTCGTGCACAAGCTCACGCACACTCACAAACACACCGACGCAATTTATTCCTTCAACTAGGTAACCACACAACCAGCGCCCAGGGGAGAGAGAGAGGAGATTGAGGTGGTGACCGTTGTAGGATATTTTGTTGACAGGTACGATGGGAGAGCATTCTGAAATAGATAGATACACCGTAAAGGTTATCAAAGTTAACCCTGAAACACAGACACGGCTAAATATAGAGAGGAGAGGAGGGGAGGAGAGGTGGAGAGGAGGGAAGGGGAGGAGGGGAGGAGAGGAGGAATAGGAGGGGGAGGAGAGGTGGAGAGGAGGGGAGGGGAGGAGGAGAGGAGGGGGGAGGAGAGGTGGAGAGGAGGGGAGGGGAGGAGGGGAGTAGAGGTGGAGAGGAGGAGGGAGGAGAGGAGGGAGGAGAGGAGGGGAGGAGGAGGGGAGGAGGAGAGGAGGAGAGGAGGAGAGGAGGAGAGGAGGAGAGGAGGAGAGGGGAGGGGAGGAGGGGAGGAGAGGAGGAGAGGAGGAGGGAGGAGAGGAGGTTGAGGAGGAGGGATGAGAGGAGGAGGGGAGTGGAGGAGAGGAGGAGGGGAGGAGAGGAGGAGAGGATGAGGTTATCAAAGTTAACCCTAAAACACAGACATGGCTAAATATAGAGAGGGAGGCAGTGGTGGGAGGAGGGGAGGAGTGGAGGAGGGGAGGAGGGGGGGAGGAGGGAGGAGAGGAGGAGAAGAGGAGAGGGGAGGGGAGGAGGGGAGGAGGGAGGAGAGGTGGAGGGGAGGGGAGGGGTGGAGAGGAGGGGAGGAGGAGAGGTGGGGAGAAGGAGAGGTGGAGGAGATGGGAGGGGAGGTGGAGAGGAGGAGCGGGTAGGTGGAGAGGAGTAGAGGAGGAGGGAGGAGAGGAGGAGTAGAGGAGAGGTGGAGGGAGGAGAGGAGGGGGAGGAGGGAGGAGAGGAGGAGAGGAGAGGAGGAGGGGAGGAGAGGTGGAGGGAGGAGAGGAGGAGAGGTGGAGAAGAGGAGGGCAGGAAAGGAGGAGAGGAGGAGGGGGGGAGGAGAGGAGAGGAGAGGGAATGAGGAAGAAACAAAAATGTTGATTAATGACGAAAACATACCTTATAAATCGTGTTAAAATACACACCCTTAATAACCTACATAAATAATTTGAGTGGAAAGTGATTGTCGTTGAGATGGAAACACTTGAACAAACAACATGGCCGCTGCCAAAGGAAGTCATACACCATATTGATATTGGTTATTGGTCAACACTAGACTAATTCTCAGCAACAAAATAGTGATCAAATTAAGACCCTACATCTGTATAAAGAGACATGTCAAGGAGAGTGTGTTGAATTCAGATATAAGGAGACTGTCTATATGACTACACAACATTGAGTTAACATTGAGTCGACATTTGTACTCAACAAGAGATGTAGTGACAGAGATGATGTTGTTGACCCTCTTCAGTGTAGTGACAGAGATGATGTTGTTGACCCTCTTCAGTGTAGAGACAGAGATGCCATTGTTTACCCTCTTCAGTGTAGTGACAGAGATGATGTTGTTGACCCTCTTCAGTGTAGAGACAGAGATGCCATTGTTTACCCTCTTCAGTGTAGTGACAGAGATGGTGTTGTTGACCCTCTTCAGTGTAGTGACAGAGATGATGTTGTTGACCCTCTTCAGTGTAGTGACAGAGATGATGTTGTTGACCCTCTTCAGTGTAGTGACAGAGATGATGTTGTTGACCCTCTTCAGTGTAGTGACAGAGATGGTGTTGTTGACCCTCTTCAGTGTAGTGACAGAGATGATGTTGTTGATCCTCTTCAGTGTAGAGACAGAGATGATGTTGTTGACCCTCTTCAGTGTAGTGACAGAGATGATGTTGTTGACCCTCTTCAGTGTAGAGACAGAGATGCCGTTGTTTACCCTCTTCAGTGTAGAGACAGAGATGCCGTTGTTTACCCTCTTCAGTGTCGTGCCAGAGATGGTGTTGTTGACCCTCTTCAGTGCATCATTACGTCACCACAACCCTCCCAGTCGATCCTCACGTCTTCAGGAGGAACATCCCTCGACCACGTCCAAATATAGGAGAAAACAAACATTCTTTACCATTGAACCCCGTTCTTCTTTTTTTTTCTCCCAACACAGAAACAATACAACATGACCGTGAAGCTGCTGTGCTGTTCAATGTACATGTAGCCAGGTGAAAACAACACAAGCTGCGGATCACAAAGCTCCCACCCGGGGAAACAGAGCCTCCGAGAAGAGATGGTGAAGTGTGGGGACCCGGTGTCCCAGGAGGCCACACGCAGCTCTGTGTGGAAAACACTCAAACACAGGTAGGACATTTCACTGATTGTCTGTGAGTAGCTCCACTCACTACTTGTAGTCTGTGAGTAGCTCCACTCACTACTTGTAGTCTGTTAGTAACTCCACTCACTACTTGACTTGTAGTTGTAGAGTCTGTTAGTAACTCCACTCACTACTTGACTTGTAGTTGTATAGTCTGTTAGTAACTCCACTCACTACTTGTAGTTGTATAGTCTGTTACTAATTCCACTCACTACTTGACTTGTAGTTGTATAGTCTGTTAGTAACTCCACTCTCTACTTGACTTGTAGTTGTATAGTCTGTTAGTAACTCCACTCACTACTTGTAGTCTGTTAGTAACTCCACTCACTACTTGACTTGTAGTTGTATAGTCTGTTAGTAACTCCACTCTCTACTTGACTTGTAGTTGTATAGTCTGTTAGTAACTCCACTCACTACTTGTAGTCTGTTAGTAACTCCACTCACTACTTGTAGTTGTATAGTCTGTGAGTAACTCCACTCACTACTTGTAGTTGTATAGTCTGTTAGTAACTCCACTCACTACTTGTAGTCTGTTAGTAACTCCACTCACTACTTGACTTGTAGTTGTATAGTCTGTTAGTAACTCCACTCACTACTTGACTTGTAGTTGTATAGCCTGTTACTAACTCCACTCACTACTTGACTTGTAGTTGTATAGCCTGTTACTAACTCCACTCACTACTTGACTTGTAGTTGTATAGTCTGTTAGTAACTCCACTCACTACTTGTAGTCTGTTAGTAACTCCACTCACTACTTGTAGTTGTATAGTCTGTGAGTAACTCCACTCACTACTTGTAGTTGTATAGTCTGTTAGTAACTCCACTCACTACTTGTAGTCTGTTAGTAACTCCACTCACTACTTGTAGTCTGTTAGTAGCTCCACTCACTACTTGTAGTCTGTTAGTAACTCCACTCTCTACTTGTAGTTGTAGAGTCTGTTAGTAACTCCACTCACTACTTGTAGTCTGTTAGTAACTCCACTCACTACCTGACTTGTAGTTGTGTAGTCTGTTAGTAACTCCACTCACTACTTGACTTGTAGCTGTATAGTCTCTTAGTAACTCCACTCTCTACTTGTAGTTGTATAGTCTGTTAGTAACTCCACTCTCTACTTGTAGTTGTAGAGTCTGTTAGTAACTCCACTCACTACTTGTAGTTGTATAGTCTGTTAGTAACTCCACTCACTACTTGTAGTTGTATAGTCTGTTAGTAACTCCACTCTCTACTTGTAGCTGTATAGTCTGTTAGTAACTCCACTCACTACTTGTAGTTGTATAGTCTGTTAGTAACTCCACTCACTACTTGTAGCTGTATAGTCTGTTACTAACTCCACTCACTACTTGTAGTTGTTCTTTTAACTTTACTTTCTCTAATACCCAAAAGAACTTGTTACATTTTGACAGGAAATTGGTCCAATTCACACACTAATCAAGAGAAAATCCCTGGTCATCCCTACTTTCTCTGATCTGGCAGACTCCCTAAACACAAATGCTTAGTTTATGAATTAAGTGTTGGACCGAGCCTCTGGCTATTCGTCAATAAAATATAAAATAACAATTGTACCATCTGGCTTGTTTAATATCAGGAAGCTAAAACTATTTATACTTTCACTTTTCATACTTAATTAAGTACCTTTTAGTAATTCCATGTAGTATTTTACAGGGTGACTTTCACTGTTACTTTTGTCGTTTTCTATCTTAACCTCAAAAACTCAAACTAAACTCAAGTATTACAATGGAATACTTTTCCCACCGCTGTCAGCCAGCCAGCCAGTCAGCCAGGCAGTCAGTCAGCCAGCCAGCCAGTAGGCCGGTCAGTCAGGCAGTCAGCCAGCCAGTCAGTCAGTCAGTCAGCCAGCCAGCCAGCCAGTAGGACGGTCAGTCAGGCAGTCAGCCAGGCAGTCAGTTAGCCAGCCAGGCAGTCAGTCAGCCAGTCAGTCAGCCAGGCAGTCAGTCAGCCAGTCAGTCAGACAGCCAGCCAGTAGGCCGGTCAGTCAGGCAGTCAGTGAGCCAGGCAGTCTTTCAGTCAGTAGGCCCGTCAGCCAGTCAGTCAGCCAGGCAGTCAGTCAGCCAGTCAGCCAGCCAGTAGGCCAGTCAGTCAGCCAGCCAGTAGGCCTGCCAGTAGGCCAGTCAGTCAGCCAGCCAGCCAGCCAGCCAGCCAGCCAGTCAGCCAGCCAGTCAGCCAGCCAGTTAGTCAGCCAGTCAGTCAGCCAGTCAGCCAGGCAGCCAGCCAGCCAGTCAGCCAGTCAGTCAGTCAGACAGTCAGTCAGTCAACCTGTCAGCCAGCTAGTCAGTCAGCCAGCTAGTCAGTCAGCCAGTCAATCAACATGTAGATTAGGAGTAGACCCTTCACCAAAGACACGTTAGCCAAGATAACAAGATGTTCTACAATCATGGACAGGGACAAGAAAGAAGTTGTCAACGCCTCACATCAAATACATAATCAAGGAAATGTATTTTCAGGTTTCTACGTAACCTTTCCTCCTGATGTAAATGTGCTGACATTTTACCATATTGCATAAATCTCCAATATAAAATGTTCTCGTCTGCAGCGTCATTACAAAGCCGGCAAAGCAGACATGTTGGTTTAATATTCCAACCAAAAAGATTCTGACATTTTAAACTAATACTCAGCCTCTGTGTCCCGAAGGGCACACTACGCCCAATGTAGTGCACTACTTTTGTAGCCAGGGCCCTTATGGGAACAGAATGAGTGGAATTTGGGACAATGCGATGTTGAGCTCGACCAGGACTGCCTGTCAAATAAACCTCTATTGTGATCAAATGTAATGGTTAGCGTATGAAATGTCCTATAAAGTAATGGTCATATTTAACGGTTGGTGATCTTATATTAACATATAAATAAATAATTTGATTATTAACATGTAGATGTATAATTAGATTGAGGGTAGTCCCTTACAGACAGTATATTAACATATATTTGTATAATTAGATAGGGGGTAGTCCCTTATAGACAGTATATTAACATATAGATGTATAATTAGATAGAGGGTAGTCCCTTACAGACAGTATATTAACATATAGATGTATAATTAGATAGAGGGTAGTCCCTTATAGGCAGTATATTAACATATCGTTGTATAATTAGATAGAGGGTAGTCCCTTATAGACAGTATATTAACATATAGATGTATAATTAGATAGAGGGTAGTCCCTTACAGACAGTATATTAACATATAGATGTATAATTAGATAGAGGGTAGTCCCTTATAGACAGTTTATTAACATATAGATGTATAATTAGATAGAGGGTAGTCCCTTATAGACAGTTTATTAACATATAGATGTATAATTAGATAGAGGGTAGTCTCTTATAGACAGTATATTAACATATAGATGTATAATTAGATAGAGGGTAGTCCCTTATAGACAGTTTATTAATATATAGTTGTATAATTAGATAGAGGGTAGTCTCTTATAGACATTATATTAACATATAGATGTATAATTAGATAGAGGGTAGTCCCTTATAGACAGTTTATTAACATATAGTTGTATAATTAGATAGAGGGTAGTCCCTTACAGACAGTATATTAACATATAGGTGTATAATTAGATAGAGGGTAGTCCCTTATAGACAGTTTATTAACATATAGTTGTATAATTAGATAGAGGGTAGTCCCTTATAGACAGTTTATTAACATATAGTTGTATAATTAGATAGAGGGCAGTCCCTTATAGACAGTTTATTAACATATAGTTGGATAATTAGATAGAGGGTAGTATCTTATAGACAGTATATTAACATATAGTTGTATAATTAGATAGAGGGCAGTCCCTTATAGACAGTATATTAACATATAGTTGGATAATTAGATAGAGGGTAGTCTCTTATAGACAGTATACTAACATATAGTTGTATAATTAGATAGAGGTTAGTCTCTTATAGACAGTATATTAACATATAGTTGTATAATTAGATTGAGTCTCTTACAGACAGTATATTAACATATAGATGTATAATTAGATAGGGGGTAGTCCCTTATAGACAGTTTATTAACATATAGTTGCATAATTAGATAGAGGGTAGTCTCTTATAGACAGTATATTAACATATAGTTGTATAATTAGATAGAGGGTAGTCTCTTATAGACAGTATATTAACATATAGTTGTATAATTAGATAGAGGGTAGTCTCTTATAGACAGTATATTAACATATAGTTGTATAATTAGATAGAGGGTAGTCCCTTACAGACAGTATATTAACATATAGTTGTATAATTAGATAGATGGTAGTCCCTTACAGACAGTATATTAACATATAGTTGTATAATTAGATAGAGGGTAGTATCTTATAGACAGTTTATTAACATATAGATGTATAATTAGATAGAGGGTAGTCTCTTATAGACAGTTTATTAACATATAGTTGTATAATTAGATAGAGGGTAGTCCCTTATAGACAGCATATTAACATATAGTTGTATAATTAGATAGAGGGTAGTCCCTTATAGACAGTTTATTAACATATAGACCTGGGAAGAGTAACATTGATGTCATTTTGTGGCATGTGTCAGTTGTGCAGAGGTGAGAACGGAGTCAGGCGCGGGACACAGAACCGAGGTTTTTTTTAAACTTACTTTTATTCTGGAAAAATTATCAGGGAAAAATAAATCCACGCGGGGAAGCTAGAAAGCCGGTGACGACGAGCGCCGAACGCCGCCCGAACAAGGACAGGCACCGCCTTCGGCTGAAGTCGTGACATTTCGGTAACCGGCGGTAACCGCGGTAACCGGCGGTAACCGGCGGACGTACTTTCCCTCGTCTGGTGAAAGGTGACAAATACCAGCACTTACCTTCTGTTCTGTAATTTCGACCTGCAAGGCTGCACGCAGTAATACATCTTGTCTAACACAGGGAAAAACGAGGCACTTTGTATTTGATGTACCCCAACACCAAGTCATCTACCAGGACATACCGCCCAGGTACCCCATCACCACGTCATCTACCAGGACATAACCCCCAGGTACCCCAACACCACGTCATCTACCAGGACATACCGCCCAGGTACCCCAACACCACGTCATCTACCAGGACATACCCCCCAGGTACCCCAACACCACGTCATCTACCAGGACATACCCCCAGGTACCCCATCACCACGTCATCTACCAGGACATAACCCCCAGGTACCCCAACACCACGTCATCTACCAGGACATACCGCCCAGGTACCCCAACACCAAGTCATCTACCAGGACATACCCCCACCCCCAGGTACCCCAACACCACGTCATCTACCAGGACATACCCCCACCCCCCAGGTACCCCAACACCAAGTCATCTACCAGGACATACCGCCCAGGTACCCCAACACCAAGTCATCTACCAGGACATACCCCCCAGGTACGCCAACACCAAGTCATCTACCAGGACATACCCCCACCCCACAGGTACCCCAACACCACGTCATCTACCAGGACATACCCTCACCCCCCAGGTACCCCAACACCACGTCATCTACCAGGACATACCCCCAGGTACCCCAACACCACGTCATCTACCAGGACATACCCTCACCCCCCAGGTACCCCAACACCACGTCATCTACCAGGACATACCCCCAGGTACCCCAACACCAAGTCACCTACCAGGACATACCCCCCAGGTACCCCAAAACCACGTCATCTACCAGGACATACCCCCAGGTACCCCAACACCAAGTCATCTACCAGGACATACCCCCACCCCCCAGGTACCCCAACACCACGTCATCTACCAGGACATACCCCCCAGGTACCCCAACACCACGTCATCTACCAGGACATACCCTCACCCCCCAGGTACCCCAACACCACGTCATCTACCAGGACATACAGCCCAGGTACCCCAACACCAAGTCATCTACCAGGACATACACCCCAGGTACCCCAACACCAAGTCATCTACCAGGACATACCCCCCAGGTACCCCAACACCAAGTCATCTACCAGGACATACCGCCCAGGTACCCCAACACCACGTCATCTACCAGGACATACCCCCATCCCCCAGGTCCCCCAACACCAAGTCATCTACCAGGACATACCCCCACCCCCCAGGTACCCCAACACCAAGTCATCTACCAGGACATACCCCCAGGTACCCCAACACCACTTAATCTACCAGGACATACCCCCACCCCCAGGTACCCCAACACCAAGTCATCTACCAGGACATACCGCCCAGGTACCCCAACACCCCGTCATCTACCAGGACATACCCCCACCCCCAGGTACCCCAACACCAAGTCATCTACCAGTACATACCCCCAGGTACCCCAACACCACGTCATCTACCAGTACATACCCCCCAGGTACCCCAACACCACGTCATCTACCAGGACATACCCCCCAGGTCCCCCAACACCAAGTCATATACCAGAACATACCCCCCCCCCCCCCCCGGGTACCCCAACGCCAAATCATATACGAGTACTAAAAGGCATCTCCCACCAGGCCACCAGACTACTGAACAGCTTCTCCTCCACCAGGCCACCAGACTACTGAACAGCTTCTACCCCCAGGCCATCAGACTGTTCAACAGCTTCTACCCCCAGGCCATCAGTCTGTTCAACAGCTTCTCCCCCCAGGCCATCAGTCTGTTCAACAGCTTCTCCCCTCAAACCATCAGTCTGTTCAACAGCTTCTCCCCCCAGGCCATCAGACTGTTCAACAGCTTCTCCCTCCAGGCCATCAGACTGTTCAACAGCTTCTCCCTCCAGGCCATCAGACTGTTCAACAGCTTCTCCCCCCAGGCCATCAGACTGTTCAACAGCTTCTCCCCCACCAGGCCATCAGACTGTTCAACAGCTTCTCCCCCCCAAACCATCAGACTGTTCAACAGCTTCTCCCCCCAGGCCATCAGACTGTTCAACAGCTTCTCCCCCCCCAAAACCATCAGACTGTTCAACAGCTTCTCCCCCCAGGCCATCAGACTGTTCAACAGCTTCTCCCCCCAAAACCATCAGACTGTTCAACAGCTTCTCCCCCCAGGCCATCAGACTGTTCAACAGCTTCTCCCCCCAAAACCATCAGACTGTTCAACAGCTTCTCCCCCCAAACCATCAGACTGTTCAACAGCTTCTCCCCCCAGGCCATCAGACTGTTCAACAGCTTCTCCCCCCCAAAACCATCAGACTGTTCAACAGCTTCTCCCCCCAAAACCATCAGTCTGTTCAACAGCTTCTCCCCCAAAACCATCAGACTGTTCAACAGCTTCTCTCCCAAAGCCATCAGACTGTTCAACAGCTTCTCCCCCCAGGCCATCAGTCTGTTCAACAGCTTCTCCCCCCAAAACCATCAGACTGTTCAACAGC
>NW_027016620.1:282500-327500 GCF_036934945.1 Oncorhynchus masou masou | reverse complement strand
GACCTGTGTACAGCCTAGTGTTATCATTCTCTGTTCTGGTTCTCCATCTGATCTGGGACCTGTGTACAGCCTAGTGTTATCATTCTCTGTTCTGTTCTGGTTCTCCATCTGATCTGAGACCTGTGTACAGCCTAGTGTCATCATTCTCTGTTCTGTTCTGGTTCTCCATCTGATCTGGGACCTGTGTACAGCCTAGTGTCATCATTCTCTGTTCTGGTTCTCCATCTGATCTGGGACCTGTGTACAGCCTAGTGTCATCATTCTCTGTTCTGTTCTGGTTCTCCATCTGATCTGAGACCTGTGTACAGCCTAGTGTCATCATTCTCTGTTCTGTTCTGGTTCTCCATCTGATCTGGGACCTGTCCACAGCCTAGTGTCATCATTCTCTGTTCTGGTTCTCCATCTGATCTGGGACCTGTGTACAGCCTAGTGTCATCACTCTATGTTCTGTTCTGGTTCTCCATCTGATCTGGGACCTGTGTACAGCCTAGTGTCATCATTCTCTGTTCTGTTCTGGTTCTCCATCTGATCTGAGACCTGTGTACAGCCTAGTGTCATCATTCTCTGTTCTGGTTCTCCATCTGATCTGGGACCTGTGTACAGCCTAGTGTCATCATTCTCTGTTCTGGTTCTCCATCTGATCTGGGACCTGTGTACAGCCTAGTGTTATCATTCTCTGTTCTGGTTCTCCATCTGATCTGGGACCTGTGTACAGCCTAGTGTCATCATTCTCTATTCTGTTCTGGTTCTCCATCTGATCTGGGACCTGTGTACAGCCTAGTGTTATCATTCTCTGTTCTGGTTCTCCATCTGATCTGAGACCTGTGTACAGCCTAGTGTTATCATTCTCTGTTCTGGTTCTCCATCTGATCTGGGACCTGTGTACAGCCTAGTGTTACCATTCTCTGTTCTGGTTCTCCATCTGATCTGGGACCTGTGTACAGCCTAGTGTTATCATTCTCTGTTCTGGTTCTCCATCTGATCTGGGACCTGTGTACAGCCTAGTGTTATCATTCTCTGTTCTGGTTCTCCATCTGATCTGGGACCTGTGTACAGCCTAGTGTCATCATTCTCTGTTCTGTTCTGGTTCTCCATCTGATCTGGGACCTGTGTACAGCCTAGTGTCATCATTCTCTGTTCTGTTCTGGTTCTCCATCTGATCTGAGACCTGTGTACAGCCTAGTGTCATCATTCTCTGTTCTGGTTCTCCATCTGATCTGGGACCTGTGTACAGCCTAGTGTCATCATTCTCTGTTCTGGTTCTCCATCTGATCTGAGACCTGTGTACAGCCTAGTGTTATCATTCTCTGTTCTGGTTCTCCATCTGATCTGGGACCTGTGTACAGCCTAGTGTCATCATTCTCTGTTCTGTTCTGGTTCTCCATCTGATCTGGGACCTGTGTACAGCCTAGTGTCATCATTCTCTGTTCTGGTTCTCCATCTGATCTGGGACCTGTGTACAGCCTAGTGTCATCATTCTCTGTTCTGGTTCTCCATCTGATCTGGGACCTGTGTACAGCCTAGTGTTATCATTCTCTGTTCTGGTTCTCCATCTGATCTGGGACCTGTGTACAGCCTAGTGTCATCATTCTCTGTTCTGTTCTGGTTCTCCATCTGATCTGGGACCTGTGTACAGCCTAGTGTCATCATTCTCTGTTCTGGTTCTCCATCTGATCTGGGACCTGTGTACAGCCTAGTGTTATCATTCTCTGTTCTGTTCTGGTTCTCCATCTGATCTGAGACCTGTGTACAGCCTAGTGTTATCATTCTCTGTTCTGTTCTGGTTCTCCATCTGATCTGGGACCTGTGTACAGCCTAGTGTTATCATTCTCTGTTCTGTTCTGGTTCTCCATCTGATCTGAGACCTGTGTACAGCCTAGTGTTATCATTCTCTGTTCTGGTTCTCCATCTGATCTGGGACCTGTGTACAGCCTAGTGTTATCATTCTCTGTTCTGGTTCTCCATCTGATCTGGGACCTGTGTACAGCCTAGTGTTATCATTCTCTGTTCTGTTCTGGTTCTCCATCTGATCTGGGACCTGTGTACAGCCTAGTGTTATCATTCTCTGTTCTGTTCTGGTTCTCCATCTGATCTGGGACCTGTGTACAGTCTAGTGTCATCATTCTCTGTTCTGGTTCTCCATCTGATCTGGGACCTGTGTACAGTCTAGTGTCATCATTCTCTGTTCTGTTCTGGTTCTCCATCTGATCTGAGACCTGTATACAGCCTAGTGTCATCATTCTCTGTTCTGGTTCTCCATCTGATCTGGGACCTGTGTACAGTCTAGTGTCATCATTCTCTGTTCTGGTTCTCCATCTGATCTGGGACCTGTGTACAGCCTAGTGTCATCATTCTCTGTTCTGGTTCTCCATCTGATCTGGGACCTGTGTACAGTCTAGTGTCATCATTCTCTGTTCTGGTTCTGGTTCTCCATCTGATCTGAGACCTGTGTACAGCCTAGTGTCATCATTCTCTGTTCTGTTCTGGTTCTCCATCTGATCTGGGACCTGTGTACAGCCTAGTGTTATCATTCTCTGTTCTGGTTCTGGTTCTCCATCTGATCTGGGGCCTGTGTACAGCCTAGTGTTATCATTCTCTGTTCTGGTTCTCCATCTGATCTGGGACCTGTGTACAGCCTAGTGTTATCATTCTCTGTTCTGTTCTGGTTCTCCATCTGATCTGGGGCCTGTGTACAGCCTAGTGTTATCATTCTCTGTTCTGGTTCTCCATCTGATCTGAGACCTGTGTACAGCCTAGTGTTATCATTCTCTGTTCTGTTCTGGTTCTCCATCTGATCTGGGACCTGTGTACAGCCTAGTGTCATCACTCTCTGTTCTGTTCTGGTTCTCCATCTGATCTGAGACCTGTGTACAGCCTAGTGTCATCATTCTCTGTTCTGTTCTGGTTCTCCATCTGATCTGAGACCTGTGTACAGCCTAGTGTTATCATTCTCTGTTCTGTTCTGGTTCTCCATCTGATCTGAGACCTGTGTACAGCCTTGTGTCATCATTCTCTGTTCTGTTTGAGTCTGAATAACAAATTAAACCCTATTCCCCACATTTTCACCCGTAGGGCCCTGGCCGAAAGTAGTGCACTACACAGGGCATAGTATTCCATTTGGGACGCGACCTGGGTTGAAGGTCTAGACTCCAGTGTCTGAATGATGAATGTGAGGTTGATCATTTACACCTCGGCTTTCCCTAACTGTCTGACCAAGTCATTCATCATGGCCACTCTCTAACGAATAGAGTGGTCTCCCTCTCTCTTTCTCCATCTCTCTCCCTCTCTCTCTCCCTCTCTCCATCTCTCCCTACCCCCCTACCCACCCCCTCTTCGGAGCTAACAAGGCGGCTAGGGTCTGTGTATCCAGAGAGTTCAATAAAATGAGATTACAACTGTGGTCAAGTCCAGAGAAAAAGAGAACAGCAACTCCCTCTGGAGTTGAGCCTAGAACAGGTGTGAAGGGCCACAACGAGAGAGAGAGAGAGAGAGAGAGAGAGAGAGAGAGAGAGAGAGAGAGAGAGAGAGAGAGAGAGAGAGAGAGAGAGAGAGAGAGAGAGAGAGAGAGAGAGAGAGAGAGAGAGAGAGAGAGAGAGAGAGAGAGAGGAGGAGAGAGAGAGAGGGAGAGAGCGAAGGAGAGAGAGAGAGGGAGAGAGCGAAGGAGAGAGAGAGAGAGAGAGAGAGAGAGAGAGAGAGAGAGAGAGAGAGAGAGAGAGAGAGAGAGAGAGAGAGAGAGAGAGAGAGAGAGAGAGAGAGAGAGAGAGAGAGAGAGAGAGAGAGAGAGAGAGAGAGAGAGAGAGAGAGGAGGAGAGAGAGAGGGGAGAGAGCGAAGGAGAGAGAGAGAGGGAGAGAGCGAAGGAGAGAGAGAGAGGGAGAGAGCGAAGGAGAGAGAGAGAGAGAGAGAGAGAGAGAGAGAGAGAGAGAGAGAGAGAGAGAGAGAGAGAGAGAGAGAGAGAGAGAGAGAGAGAGAGAGAGAGAGAGAGAGAGAGAGAGAGAGGAGGAGAGAGAGAGAGGGAGAGAGCGAAGGAGAGAGAGAGAGGGAGAGAGCGAAGGAGAGAGAGAGAGGGAGAGAGCGAAGGAGAGAGAGAGAGAGAGAGAGAGCGAAGGGAGAGAGAGAGAGGGAGAGAGCGAAGGAGAGAGAGAGAGAGGGAGAGAGCGAAGGAGAGAGAGAGAGAGGGAGAGAGAGAGAGAGGGAGAGAGCGAAGGAGAGAGAGAGAGAGGGAGAGAGCGAAGGAGAGAGAGAGAGAGGGAGAGAGCGAAGGAGAGAGAGAGAGGGAGAGAGCGAAGGAGAGAGAGAGAGGGAGAGAAACAGAGACAGAATGAGAAACAGAGAGGGAGAGAGAGATTGTACAACTCTACTGCAGCAGTAGTAGCAGTTAACTGACCATAGGAAAAGTACCTGAGTGAGTCCCAAACGGTGCATGATTCCCTTACATAGGATATCCCATAGATATTCAATAGAAGTGCACTTAATCTAACCTGGATTAGGGTGTGATTTGACACAAACACACTCTCTCTCTCGCTCTCGCTCTCTCTCTCTGTTCACAGTCAAATAAGGGAAGATAGAAAGGGAAGATAAAAATATCTGTATTAATCAGTAGGAAGAGAATGGCTGGTTTACTCAACCCCTCCTTGGGTCCAGGAAGGAAGACATTGCTGGTTTACTCAACCCCTCCTTGGGTCCAGGAGGAAGACAATGCTGGTTTACTCAACCCTCAACCCCTCCTTGGGTCCTGGAGGAAGACAATGCTGGTTTACTCAACCCCTCCTTGGGTCCAGGAGGAAGACAATGCTGGTTTACTCAACTCCTCCTTGGGTCCAGGAGGAAGACAATGCTGGTTTACTCAACCCCTCCTTGGGTCCAGGAGGAAGACAATGCTGGTTTACTCAACTCCTCCTTGGGTCCAGGAAGGAAGACAATGCTGGTTTACTCAACCCCTCCTTGGGTCCTGGAGGAAGACAATGCTGGTTTACTCATCCCCTCCTTGGGTCCAGGAAGGAAGACAATGCTGGTTTACACAACCCCTCCTTGGGTCCAGGAAGGAAGACAATGCTGGTTTACTCAACCCCTCCTTGGGTCCTGGAGGAAGACAATGCTGGTTTACTCAACCCCTCCTTGGGTCCTGGAGGAAGACAATGCTGGTTTACTCAACCCCTCCTTGGGTCCAGGAAGGAAGACAATGCTGGTTTACTCAACCCCTCCTTGGGTCCTGGAGGAAGACAATGCTGGTTTACTCAACCCCTCCTTAGGTCCTAGAAGGAAGACAGTGCTGGTTTACTCAACCCCTCCTTGGGTCCTGGAGGAAGACAATGCTGGTTTACTCAACCCCTCCTTAGGTCCTGGAGGAAGACAATGCTGGTTTACACAACCCCTCCTTGGGTCCAGGAAGGAAGACAATGCTGGTTTACTCAACCCCTCCTTGGGTCCTGGAGGAAGACAATGCTGGTTTACTCAACCCCTCCTTGGGTCCAGGAGGAAGACAATGCTGGTTTACTCAACCCCTCCTTGGGTCCAGGTTGAAGACAATGTGGCGTTGCTTCTTCCATACATGGCTTGAGACAAACCAAACCCTACCCTGAGTTTTAATCTTTAGTAATGAGCTGCAATCCAAACTCTACCCTGAGTTTTAGTCTTTAGTAGTGAGCTGCAAACCAAACTCTACCCTGAGTTTTAGTCTTTAGTAGTGAGCTGCAAACCAAACTCTGCCCTGAGTTTTAATCTTTAGTAGTGAGCTGCAAACCAAACTCTGCCCTGAGTTTTAATCTTTAGTAGTGAGCTGCAAACCAAACTTTACCCTGAGTTTTAGTCTTTAGTAGTGAGCTGCAAACCAAACTCTGCCCTGAGTTTTAATCTTTAGTCGTGAGCTGCAATCCAAACTCTACCCTGAGTTTTAGTCTTTAGTAGTGAGCTGCAAACCAAACTCTACCCTGAGTTTTAGTCTTTAGTAGTGAGCTGCAAACCAAACTCTACGCTGAGTTTTAGTCTTTAGTAGTGAGCTGCAAACCAAACCCTACCCTGAGTTTTAGTCTTAAGTCGTGAGCTGCAATCCAAACTCTACCCTGAGTTTTAATCTTTAGTAGTGAGATGCAAACCAAACTCTACCCAGAGTTTTACTCTTTAGTAATGAGCTGCAATCCAAACTCTACCCTGAGTTTTTGTCTTTAGTAGTGAGCTGCAAACCAAACTCTACCCGGAGTTTTAGTCTTTAGTAGTGAGATGGAAACCAAACTCTACCCTGAGTTTTAGTCTTTAGTAGTGAGCTGCAAACCAAACTCTACCCTGAGTTTTAGTCTTTAGTAGTGAGATGCAAACCAAACTCTACCCTGAGTTTTAATCTTTAGTAATGAGCAGCAAACCAAACTCTACCCTGAGTTTTAATCTTTAGTAGTGAGATGCAAACCAAACCCTACCCTGAGTTTTAGTCTTTAGTCGTGAGCTGCAATCCAAACTCTACCCTGAGTTTTAATCTTTAGTAGTGAGCTGCAATCCAAACTCTACCCTGAGTTTTAATCTTTAGTAGTGAGCTGCAAACCAAACTCTACTCTGAGTTTTAGTCTTTAGTAGTGAGATGCAATCCAAATTCTAAAATCATTTAGTAAATGATAATACAATCATACATTTTATTTGCTCATTTCAAGAACGCAGTATAATAAAGGAACATAGAAAATACACCAAAGTAAACCTTAAAATAGGAAGTTAAAAATGGGTCTTAACATTCAGTACAAACTATTTCACCTGTCAGGAGTTGTGATCAATGGACGGAAGTGTGTTTCAAGGTTCACGTTCAACTGGCTGAGTTGCTGTGTGCAATACAAGAGCTGTTTTAAGTAGAAGAGAGAGATGTTGCCCTGAATGTTTCTGGGAACCAGCAGCCCACTTAAAGGTACTGTGTTTTCAGTAGAAGAGAGAGAGGTTGTCCTGAATGTTTCTGGGAACCAGCAGCCCACTTAAAGGTACTGTGTTTTCAGTAGAAGAGAGAGAGAGGTTGTCCTGAATGTTTCTGGGGACCAGCAGCCCACTTAAAGATACTGTGTTTTCAGTAGAAGAGAGAGAGGTTGTCCTGAATGTTTCTGGGGACCAGCAGCCCACTTAAAGGTACTGTGTTTTCAGTAGAAGAGAGAGAGGTTGTCCTGAATGTTTCTGGGGACCAGCAGCCCACTTAAAGGTACTGTGTTTTCAGTAGAAGAGAGAGGTTGTCCTGAATGTTTCTGGGAACCAGCAGCCCACTTAAAGGTACTGTGTTTTCAGTAGAAGAGAGAGAGGTTGTCCTGAATGTTTCTGGGGACCAGCAGCCCACTTAAAGGTACTGTGTTTTCAGTAGAAGAGAGAGAGGTTGTCCTGAATGTTTCTGGGGACCAGCAGCCCACTTAAAGGTACTGTGTTTTCAGTAGAAGAGAGAGGTTGTCCTGAATGTTTCTGGGGACCAGCAGCCCACTTAAAGGTACTGTGTTTTCAGTAGAAGAGAGAGAGAGGTCGTCCTGAATGTTTCTGGGGACCAGCAGCCCTATAAAAGGTACTGTGTTTTCAGTAGAAGAGAGAGAGGTTGTCCTGAATGTTTCTGGGGACCAGCAGCCCTATAAAAGGTACTGTGTTTTCAGTAGAAGAGAGAGAGGTTGTCCTGAATGTTTCTGGGGACCAGCAGCCCACTTAAAGGTACTGTGTTTTCAGTAGAAGAGAGAGAGGTTGTCCTGAATGTTTCTGGGGACCAGCAGCCCACTTAAAGGTACTGTGTTTTCAGTAGAAGAGAGAGAGGTTGTCCTGAATGTTTCTGGGGACCAGCAGCCCACTTAAAGGTACTGTGTTTTCAGTAGAAGAGAGAGAGAGGTTGTCCTGAATGTTTCTGGGGACCAGCAGCCCTATAAAAGGTACTGTGTTTTCAGTAGAAGAGAGAGAGGTTGTCCTGAATGTTTCTGGGGACCAGCAGCCCACTTAAAGGTACTGTGTTTTCAGTAGAAGAGAGAGAGGTTGTCCTGAATGTTTCTGGGGACCAGCAGCCCACTTAAAGGTACTGTGTTTTCAGTAGAGAGAGAGAGGTTGCCCTGAATGTTTCTGGGGACCAGCAGCCCACTTAAAGGTACTGTGTTTTCAGTAGAAGAGAGAGAGGTTGTCCTGTATGTTTCTGGGGACCAGCAGCCCACTTAAAGGTACTGTGTTTTCAGTAGAAGAGAGAGAGGTTGTCCTGAATGTTTCTGGGGACCAGCAGCCCACTTAAAGGTACTGTGTTTTCAGTAGAAGAGAGGTTGCCCTGAATGTTTCTGGGGACCAGCAGCCCACTTAAAGGTACTGTGTTTTCAGTAGAAGAGAGAGAGAGGTTGTCCTGAATGTTTCTGGGAACCAGCAGCCCTATAAAAGGTACTGTGTTTTCAGTATAAGAGAGAGAGAGGTTGTCCTGAATGTTTCTGGGGACCAGCAGCCCTATAAAAGGTACTGTGTTTTCAGTAGAAGAGAGAGAGGTTGTCCTGAATGTTTCTGGGGACCAGCAGCCCACTTAAAGGTACTGTGTTTTCAGTAGAAGAGAGAGGTTGTCCTGAATGTTTCTGGGGACCAGCAGCCCACTTAAAGGTACTGTGTTTTCAGTAGAAGAGAGAGAGGTTGTCCTGAATGTTTCTGGGGACCAGCAGCCCACTTAAAGGTACTGTGTTTTCAGTAGAAGAGAGAGAGAGGTTGTCCTGAATGTTTCTGGGGACCAGCAGCCCTATAAAAGGTACTGTGTTTTCAGTAGAAGAGAGAGAGGTTGTCCTGAATGTTTCTGGGGACCAGCAGCCCACTTAAAGGTACTGTGTTTTCAGTAGAAGAGAGAGAGGTTGTCCTGAATGTTTCTGGGGACCAGCAGCCCACTTAAAGGTACTGTGTTTTCAGTAGAAGAGAGAGAGGTTGCCCTGAATGTTTCTGGGGACCAGCAGCCCACTTAAAGGTACTGTGTTTTCAGTAGAAGAGAGAGAGGTTGTCCTGTATGTTTCTGGGGACCAGCAGCCCACTTAAAGGTACTGTGTTTTCAGTAGAAGAGAGAGAGGTTGTCCTGAATGTTTCTGGGGACCAGCAGCCCACTTAAAGGTACTGTGTTTTCAGTAGAAGAGAGGTTGCCCTGAATGTTTCTGGGGACCAGCAGCCCACTTAAAGGTACTGTGTTTTCAGTAGAAGAGAGAGAGAGGTTGTCCTGAATGTTTCTGGGAACCAGCAGCCCTATAAAAGGTACTGTGTTTTCAGTATAAGAGAGAGAGAGGTTGTCCTGGATGTTTCTGGGGACCAGCAGCCCACTTAAAGGTACTGTGTTTTCAGTAGAAGAGAGAGAGAGGTTGTCCTGAATGTTTCTGGGAACCAGCAGCCCACTTAAAGGTACTGTGTTTTCAGTAGAAGAGAGAGAGAGAGGTTGTCCTGAATGTTTCTGGGGACCAGCAGCCCACTTAAAGGTACTGTGTTTTCAGTAGAAGAGAGAGAGAGGTTGTCCTGAATGTTTCTGGGAACCAGCAGCCCTATAAAAGGTACTGTGTTTTCAGTAGAAGAGAGAGAGAGGTTGTCCTGAATGTTTCTGGGAACCAGCAGCCCTATAAAAGGTACTGTGTTTTCAGTAGAAGAGAGAGAGAGGTTGTCCTGAATGTTTCTGGGAACCAGCAGCCCACTTAAAGGTACTGTGTTTTCAGTAGAAGAGAGAGAGGTTGTCCTGAATGTTTCTGGGGACCAGCAGCCCACTTAAAGGTACTGTGTTTTCAGTAGAAGAGAGAGAGGTTGTCCTGAATGTTTCTGGGGACCAGCAGCCCACTTAAAGGTACTGTGTTTTCAGTAGAAGAGAGAGAGGTTGTCCTGAATGTTTCTGGGAACCAGCAGCCCACTTAAAGGTACTGTGTTTTCAGTAGAGAGAGAGAGGTTGTCCTGAATGTTTCTGGGAACCAGCAGCCCACTTAAAGGTACTGTGTTTTCAGTAGAAGAGAGAGAGGTTGTCCTGAATGTTTCTGGGGACCAGCAGCCCACTTAAAGGTACTGTGTTTTCAGTAGAAGAGAGAGAGAGGTGGTCCTGAATGTTTCTGGGAACCAGCAGCCCACTTAAAGGTACTGTGTTTTCAGTAGAAGAGAGAGAGAGGTTGTCCTGAATGTTTCTGGGGACCAGCAGCCCACTTAAAGGTACTGTGTTTTCAGTAGAAGAGAGAGAGGTTGTCCTGAATGTTTCTGGGGACCAGCAGCCCACTTAAAGGTACTGTGTTTTCAGTAGAAGAGAGAGAGGTTGTCCTGAATGTTTCTGGGAACCAGCAGCCCACTTAAAGGTGCTGTGTTTTCAGTAGAAGAGAGAGAGAGGTTGTCCTGAATGTTTCTGGGAACCAGCAGCCCTATAAAAGGTACTGTGTTTTCAGTAGAAGAGAGAGAGAGGTTGTCCTGAATGTTTCTGGGGACCAGCAGCCCACTTAAAGGTACTGTGTTTTCAGTAGAAGAGAGAGAGGTTGTCCTGAATGTTTCTGGGGACCAGCAGCCCTATAAAAGGTACTGTGTTTTCAGTAGAAGAGAGAGAGAGGTTGTCCTGAATGTTTCTGGGAACCAGCAGCCCACTTAAAGGTACTGTGTTTTCAGTAGAAGAGAGAGAGAGGTTGTCCTGAATGTTTCTGGGGACCAGCAGCCCACTTAAAGGTACTGTGTTTTCAGTAGAAGAGAGAGAGATTGTCCTGAATGTTTCTGGGGACCAGCAGCCCACTTAAAGGTACTGTGTTTTCAGTAGAAGAGAGAGAGAGGTTGTCCTGAATGTTTCTGGGGACCAGCAGCCCTATAAAAGGTACTGTGTTTTCAGTAGAAGAGAGAGAGAGGTTGTCCTGAATGTTTCTGGGAACCAGCAGCCCACTTAAAGGTACTGTGTTTTCAGTAGAAGAGAGAGAGGTTGTCCTGAATGTTTCTGGGGACCAGCAGCCCACTTAAAGGTACTGTGTTTTCAGTAGAAGAGAGAGAGGTTGTCCTGGATGTTTCTGGGAACCAGCAGCCCACTTAAAGGTAATGTGTTTTCAGTAGAAGAGAGAGAGGTTGTCCTGAATGTTTCTGGGAACCAGCAGCCCACTTAAAGGTACTGTGTTTTCAGTAGAAGAGAGAGAGGTTGTCCTGAATGTTTCTGGGGACCAGCAGCCCACTTAAAGGTACTGTGTTTTCAGTAGAAGAGAGAGAGGTTGTCCTGAATGTTTCTGGGGACCAGCAGCCCACTTAAAGGTACTGTGTTTTCAGTAGAAGAGAGAGAGGTTGTCCTGAATGTTTCTGGGGACCAGCAGCCCACTTAAAGGTACTGTGTTTTCAGTAGAAGAGAGAGAGGTTGTCCTGTATGTTTCTGGGGACCAGCAGCCCACTTAAAGGTACTGTGTTTTCAGTAGAAGAGAGAGAGGTTGTCCTGAATGTTTCTGGGAACCAGCAGCCCACTTAAAGGTACTGTGTTTTCAGTAGAAGAGAGAGAGGTTGTCCTGAATGTTTCTGGGGACCAGCAGCCCACTTAAAGGTACTGTGTTTTCAGTAGAAGAGAGAGAGAGGTTGTCCTGAATGTTTCTGGGGACCAGCAGGCCACTTAAAGGTACTGTGTTTTCAGTAGAAGAGAGAGAGAGGTTGTCCTGAATGTTTCTGGGGACCAGCAGCCCACTTAAAGGTACTGTGTTTTCAGTAGAAGAGAGAGAGGTTGTCCTGAATGTTTCTGGGGACCAGCAGCCCACTTAAAGGTACTGTGTTTTCAGTAGAAGAGAGAGAGAGGTTGTCCTGAATGTTTCTGGGGACCAGCAGCCCTATAAAAGGTACTGTGATTTCAGTAGAAGAGAGAGAGGTTGTCCTGAATGTTTCTGGGGACCAGCAGCCCACTTAAAGGTACTGTGTTTTCAGTAGAAGAGAGAGAGGTTGTCCTGAATGTTTCTGGGGACCAGCAGCCCACTTAAAGGTACTGTGTTTTCAGTAGAAGAGAGAGAGGTTGTCCTGAATGTTTCTGGGGACCAGCAGCCCACTTAAAGGTACTGTGTTTTCAGTAGAAGAGAGAGAGAGGTTGTCCTGGATGTTTCTGGGGACCAGCAGCCCTTAAAGGTACTGTGTTTTCAGTAGAAGAGAGAGAGGTTGTCCTGAATGTTTCTGGGGACCAGCAGCCCACTTAAAGGTACTGTGTTTTCAGTAGAAGAGAGAGAGGTTGTCCTGAATGTTTCTGGGGACCAGCAGCCCACTTAAAGGTACTGTGTTTTCAGTAGAAGAGAGAGAGGTTGTCCTGAATGTTTCTGGGGACCAGCAGCCCACTTAAAGGTACTGTGTTTTCAGTAGAAGAGAGAGAGGTTGTCCTGGATGTTTCTGGGAACCAGCAGCCCACTTAAAGGTACTGTGTTTTCAGTAGAAGAGAGAGAGGTTGTCCTGGATGTTTCTGGGAAACAACAGCCCACTTAAAGGTACTGTGTTTTCAGTAGAAGAGAGAGAGGTTGTCCTGAATGTTTCTGGGGACCAGCAGCCCACTTAAAGGTACTGTGTTTTCAGTAGAAGAGAGAGAGGTTGTCCTGTATGTTTCTGGGGACCAGCAGCCCACTTAAAGGTACTGTGTTTTCAGTAGAAGAGAGAGAGGTTGTCCTGAATGTTTCTTGGGACCAGCAGCCCACTTAAAGGTACTGTGTTTTCAGTAGAAGAGAGAGAGGTTGCCCTGAATGTTTCTGGGGACCAGCAGCCCACTTAAAGGTACTGTGTTTTCAGTAGAAGAGAGAGAGGTTGCCCTGTATGTTTCTGGGGACCAGCAGCCCACTTAAAGGTACTGTGTTTTCAGTAGAAGAGAGAGAGGTTGTCCTGAATGTTTCTGGGGACCAGCAGCCCACTTAAAGGTACTGTGTTTTCAGTAGAAGAGAGAGAGGTTGCCCTGAATGTTTCTGGGGACCAGCAGCCCACTTAAAGGTACTGTGTTTTCAGTAGAAGAGAGAGAGGTTGTCCTGAATGTTTCTGGGGACCAGCAGCCCACTTAAAGGTACTGTGTTTTCAGTAGAAAGAGAGAGGTTGTCCTGAATGTTTCTGGGGACCAGCAGCCCACTTAAAGGTACTGTGTTTTCAGTAGAAGAGAGAGAGGTTGTCCTGAATGTTTCTGGGAACCAGCAGCCCACTTAAAGGTACTGTGTTTTCAGTAGAAGAGAGAGAGGTTGTCCTGAATGTTTCTGGGAACCAGCAGCCCACTTAAAGGTACTGTGTTTTCAGTAGAAGAGAGAGAGGTTGTAATGAATGTTTCTGGGAACCAGCAGCCCACTTAAAGGTACTGTGTTTTCAGTAGAAGAGAGAGAGGTTGTCCTGAATGTTTCTGGGAACCAGCAGCCCACTTAAAGGTACTGTGTTTTCAGTAGAAGAGAGAGAGGTTGTCCTGAATGTTTCTGGGAACCAGCAGCCCACTTAAAGGTACTGTGTTTTCAGTAGAAGAGAGAGAGGTTGTCCTGAATGTTTCTGGGGACCAGCAGCCCACTTAAAGGTACTGTGTTTTCAGTAGAAGAGAGAGAGGTTGTCCTGAATGTTTCTGGGGACCAGCAGCCCACTTAAAGGTACTGTGTTTTCAGTAGAAGAGAGAGAGGTTGTCCTGAATGTTTCTGGGGACCAGCAGCCCACTTAAAGGTACTGTGTTTTCAGTAGAAGAGAGAGGTTGTAATGAATGTTTCTGGGGACCAGCAGCCCACTTAAAGGTACTGTGTTTTCAGTAGAAGAGAGAGAGGTTGTCCTGAATGTTTCTGGGAACCAGCAGCCCACTTAAAGGTACTGTGTTTTCAGTAGAAGAGAGAGAGAGGTTGTCCTGAATGTTTCTGGGGACCAGCAGCCCACTTAAAGGTACTGTGTTTTCAGTAGAAGAGAGAGAGGTTGTCCTGAATGTTTCTGGGAACCAGCAGCCCACTTAAAGGTACTGTGTTTTCAGTAGAAGAGAGAGAGGTTGTCCTGAATGTTTCTGGGAACCAGCAGCCCACTTAAAGGTACTGTGTTTTCAGTAGAAGAGAGAGAGGTTGTCCTGGATGTTTCTGGGAAACAGCAGCCCACTTAAAGGTACTGTGTTTTCAGTAGAAGAGAGAGAGGTTGTCCTGAATGTTTCTGGGAACCAGCAGGCCACTTAAAGGAACTGTGTTTTCAGTAGAAGAGAGAGAGGTTGTCCTGAATGTTTCTGGGGACCAGCAGCACACTTAAAGGTACTGTGTTTTCAGTAGAAGAGAGAGAGGTTGTCCTGGATGTTTCTGGGAACCAGCAGCCCACTTAAAGGTACTGTGTTTTCAGTAGAAGAGAGAGAGGTTGTCCTGGATGTTTCTGGGAAACAGCAGCCCACTTAAAGGTACCGTGTTTTCAGTAGAAGAGAGAGAGGTTGTCCTGAATGTTTCTGGGGACCAGCAGCCCACTTAAAGGTACTGTGTTTTCAGTAGAAGAGAGAGAGGTTGTCCTGTATGTTTCTGGGGACCAGCAGCCCACTTAAAGGTACTGTGTTTTCAGTAGAAGAGAGAGAGGTTGTCCTGAATGTTTCTGGGAACCAGCAGCCCACTTAAAGGTACTGTGTTTTCAGTAGAAGAGAGAGAGGTTGTCCTGAATGTTTCTGGGAACCAGCAGCCCACTTAAAGGTACTGTGTTTTCAGTAGAAAAGAGAGAGGTTGTCCTGAATGTTTCTGGGGACCAGCAGCCCACTTAAAGGTACTGTGTTTTCAGTAGAAGAGAGGTTGTCCTGAATGTTTCTGGGAACCAGCAGCCCACTTAAAGGTACTGTGTTTTCAGTAGAAGAGAGAGAGGTTGTCCTGAATGTTTCTGGGAACCAGCAGCCCACTTAAAGGTACAGTGTTTTCAGTAGAAGAGAGAGAGGTTGTAATGAATGTTTCTGGGAACCAGCAGCCCACTTAAAGGTACAGTGTTTTCAGTAGAAGAGAGAGAGGTTGTAATGAATGTTTCTGGGAACCAGCAGGACACTTAAAGGTACAGTGTTTTCAGTAGAAGAGAGAGAGGTTGTCCTGAATGTTTCTGGGAACCAGCAGCCCACTTAAAGGTACTGTGTTTTCAGTAGAAGAGAGAGAGGTTGTAATGAATGTTTCTGGGAACCAGCAGCCCACTTAAAGGTACTGTGTTTTCAGTAGAAGAGAGAGAGGTTGTCCTGAATGTTTCTGGGGACCAGCAGCCCACTTAAAGGTACTGTGTTTTCAGTAGAAGAGAGAGAGAGGTTGTCCTGAATGTTTCTGGGGACCAGCAGCCCACTTAAAGGTACTGTGTTTTCAGTAGAAGAGAGAGAGGTTGTAATGAATGTTTCTGGGGACCAGCAGCCCACTTAAAGGTACTGTGTTTTCAGTAGAAGAGAGAGAGGTTGTCCTGAATGTTTCTGGGAACCAGCAGCCCACTTAAAGGTACTGTGTTTTCAGTAGAAGAGAGAGAGGTTGTCCTGAATGTTTCTGGGAACCAGCAGGACACTTAAAGGTACAGTGTTTTCAGTAGAAGAGAGAGAGGTTGTCCTGAATGTTTCTGGGAACCAGCAGCCCACTTAAAGGTACTGTGTTTTCAGTAGAAGAGAGAGAGGTTGTAATGAATGTTTCTGGGAACCAGCAGCCCACTTAAAGGTACTGTGTTTTCAGTAGAAGAGAGAGAGGTTGTCCTGAATGTTTCTGGGGACCAGCAGCCCACTTAAAGGTACTGTGTTTTCAGTAGAAGAGAGAGAGAGGTTGTCCTGAATGTTTCTGGGGACCAGCAGCCCACTTAAAGGTACTGTGTTTTCAGTAGAAGAGAGAGAGGTTGTAATGAATGTTTCTGGGGACCAGCAGCCCACTTAAAGGTACTGTGTTTTCAGTAGAAGAGAGAGAGGTTGTCCTGAATGTTTCTGGGAACCAGCAGCCCACTTAAAGGTACTGTGTTTTCAGTAGAAAGAGAGAGGTTGTCCTGAATGTTTCTGGGGACCAGCAGCCCACTTAAAGGTACTGTGTTTTCAGTAGAAGAGAGAGAGGTTGTCCTGAATGTTTCTGGTAACCAGCAGCCCACTTAAAGGTACTGTGTTTTCAGTAGAAGAGAGAGAGGTTGTCCTGAATGTTTCTGGGGACCAGCAGCCCACTTAAAGGTACTGTGTTTTCAGTAGAAGAGAGAGAGGTTGTCCTGAATGTTTCTGGGAACCAGCAGCCCACTTAAAGGTACTGTGTTTTCAGTAGAAGAGAGAGAGGTTGTCCTGAATGTTTCTGGGGACCAGCAGCCCACTTAAAGGTACTGTGTTTTCAGTAGAAGAGAGAGAGGTTGTCCTGAATGTTTCTGGGAACCAGCAGCCCACTTAAAGGTACTGTGTTTTCAGTAGAAGAGAGAGAGGTTGTCCTGAATGTTTCTGGGAACCAGCAGCCCACTTAAAGGTACTGTGTTTTCAGTAGAAGAGAGAGAGGTTGTCCTGAATGTTTCTGGGGACCAGCAGCCCACTTAAAGGTACTGTGTTTTCAGTAGAAGAGAGAGAGAGGTCGTCCTGAATGTTTCTGGGGACCAGCAGCCCACTTAAAGGTACTGTGTTTTCAGTAGAAGAGAGAGAGGTTGTCCTGAATGTTTCTGGGAACCAGCAGCCCACTTAAAGGTACTGTGTTTTCAGTAGAAGAGCGAGAGGTTGTCCTGAATGTTTCTGGGGACCAGCAGCCCACTTAAAGGTACTGTGTTTTCAGTAGAAGAGAGAGAGGTTGTCCTGAATGTTTCTGGGGACCAGCAGCCCACTTAAAGGTACTGTGTTTTCAGTAGAAGAGAGAGAGGTTGTCCTGAATGTTTCTGGGAACCAGCAGCCCACTTAAAGGTACTGTGTTTTCAGTAGAAGAGAGAGAGGTTGTCCTGAATGTTTCTGGGGACCAGCAGCCCACTTAAAGGTACTGTGTTTTCAGTAGAAGAGAGAGAGAGGTTGTCCTGAATGTTTCTGGGGACCAGCAGCCCACTTAAAGGTACTGTGTTTTCAGTAGAAGAGAGAGGTTGTCCTGAATGTTTCTGGGGACCAGCAGCCCACTTAAAGGTACTGTGTTTTCAGTAGAAGAGAGAGAGGTTGTCCTGAATGTTTCTGGGGACCAGCAGCCCACTTAAAGGTACTGTGTTTTCAGTAGAAGAGAGAGAGGTTGCCCTGAATGTTTCTGGGGACCAGCAGCCCACTTAAAGGTACTGTGTTTTCAGTAGAAGAGAGAGAGGTTGTCCTGAATGTTTCTGGGGACCAGCAGCCCACTTAAAGGTACTGTGTTTTCAGTAGAAGAGAGAGAGAGGTCGTCCTGAATGTTTCTGGGGACCAGCAGCCCACTTAAAGGTACTGTGTTTTCAGTAGAAGAGAGAGAGGTTGTCCTGAATGTTTCTGGGAACCAGCAGCCCACTTAAAGGTACTGTGTTTTCAGTAGAAGAGCGAGAGGTTGTCCTGAATGTTTCTGGGGACCAGCAGCCCACTTAAAGGTACTGTGTTTTCAGTAGAAGAGAGAGAGGTTGTCCTGAATGTTTCTTGGGACCAGCAGCCCACTTAAAGGTACTGTGTTTTCAGTAGAAGAGAGAGAGGTTGTCCTGAATGTTTCTGGGAACCAGCAGCCCACTTAAAGGTACTGTGTTTTCAGTAGAAGAGAGAGAGGTTGTCCTGAATGTTTCTGGGGACCAGCAGCCCACTTAAAGGTACTGTGTTTTCAGTAGAAGAGAGAGAGAGGTTGTCCTGAATGTTTCTGGGGACCAGCAGCCCACTTAAAGGTACTGTGTTTTCAGTAGAAGAGAGAGAGGTTGTCCTGAATGTTTCTGGGGACCAGCAGCCCACTTAAAGGTACTGTGTTTTCAGTAGAAGAGAGAGAGGTTGTCCTGAATGTTTCTGGGGACCAGCAGCCCACTTAAAGGTACTGTGTTTTCAGTAGAAGAGAGAGAGGTTGCCCTGAATGTTTCTGGGGACCAGCAGCCCACTTAAAGGTACTGTGTTTTCAGTAGAAGAGAGAGAGGTTGTCCTGAATGTTTCTGGGGACCAGCAGCCCACTTAAAGGTACTGTGTTTTCAGTAGAAGAGAGAGAGAGGTTGTCCTGAATGTTTCTGGGGACCAGCAGCCCACTTAAAGGTACTGTGTTGTCAGTAGAAGAGAGAGAGGTTGTCCTGAATGTTTCTGGGGACCAGCAGCCCACTTAAAGGTACTGTGTTTTCAGTAGAAGAGAGAGAGGTTGTCCTGAATGTTTCTGGGGACCAGCAGCCCACTTAAAGGTACTGTGTTTTCAGTAGAAGAGAGAGAGGTTGTCCTGTATGTTTCTGGGGACCAGCAGCCCACTTAAAGGTACTGTGTTTTCAGTAGAAGAGAGAGAGAGGTTGTCCTGAATGTTTCTGGGAACCAGCAGCCCACTTAAAGGTACTGTGTTTTCAGTAGAAGAGAGAGAGGTTGTCCTGAATGTTTCTGGGGACCAGCAGCCCACTTAAAGGTACTGTGTTTTCAGTAGAAGAGAGAGAGGTTGTCCTGAATGTTTCTGGGGACCAGCAGCCCACTTAAAGGTACTGTGTTTTCAGTAGAAGAGAAAGAGGTTGTCCTGAATGTTTCTGGGGACCAGCAGCCCACTTAAAGGTACTGTGTTTTCAGTAGAAGAGAGAGAGAGGTTGTCCTGAATGTTTCTGGGGACCAGCAGCCCACTTAAAGGTACTGTGTTTTCAGTAGAAGAGAGAGAGGTTGCCCTGAATGTTTCTGGGGACCAGCAGCCCACTTAAAGGTACTGTGTTTTCAGTAGAAGAGAGAGAGGTTGTCCTGAATGTTTCTGGGGACCAGCAGCCCACTTAAAGGTACTGTGTTTTCAGTAGAAAGAGAGAGAGGTTGTCCTGAATGTTTCTGGGAACCAGCAGCCCACTTAAAGGTACTGTGTTTTCAGTAGAAGAGAGAGGTTGTCCTGTATGTTTCTGGGGACCAGCAGCCCACTTAAAGGTACTGTGTTTTCAGTAGAAGAGAGAGAGGTTGTCCTGTATGTTTCTGGGGACCAGCAGCCCACTTAAAGGTACTGTGTTTTCAGTAGAAGAGAGAGAGAGGTTGTCCTGAATGTTTCTGGGAACCAGCAGCCCACTTAAAGGTACTGTGTTTTCAGTAGAAGAGAGAGAGGTTGTCCTGAATGTTTCTGGGGACCAGCAGCCCACTTAAAGGTACTGTGTTTTCAGTAGAAGAGAGAGAGGTTGTCCTGAATGTTTCTGGGGACCAGCAGCCCACTTAAAGGTACTGTGTTTTCAGTAGAAGAGAAAGAGGTTGTCCTGAATGTTTCTGGGGACCAGCAGCCCACTTAAAGGTACTGTGTTTTCAGTAGAAGAGAGAGAGAGGTTGTCCTGAATGTTTCTGGGGACCAGCAGCCCACTTAAAGGTACTGTGTTTTCAGTAGAAAGAGAGAGATGTTGTCCTGAATGTTTCTGGGGACCAGCAGCCCACTTAAAGGTACTGTGTTTTCAGTAGAAGAGAGAGGTTGCCCTGAATGTTTCTGGGGACCAGCAGCCCACTTAAAGGTACTGTGTTTTCAGTAGAAGAGAGAGAGGTTGTCCTGAATGTTTCTGGGGACCAGCAGCCCACTTAAAGGTACTGTGTTTTCAGTAGAAGAGAGAGTGGTTGTCCTGAATGTTTCTGGGAACCAGCAGCCCACTTAAAGGTACTGTGTTTTCAGTAGAAGAGAGAGAGGTTGTCCTGTATGTTTCTGGGGACCAGCAGCCCACTTAAAGGTACTGTGTTTTCAGTAGAAGAGAGAGAGGTTGTCCTGTATGTTTCTGGGGACCAGCAGCCCACTTAAAGGTACTGTGTTTTCAGTAGAAGAGAGAGAGGTGTCCTGAATGTTTCTGGGAACCAGCAGCCCACTTAAAGGTACTGTGTTTTCAGTAGAAGAGAGAGAGGTTGTCCTGAATGTTTCTGGGGACCAGCAGCCCACTTAAAGGTACTGTGTTTTCAGTAGAAGAGAGAGAGAGGTTGTCCTGAATGTTTCTGGGGACCAGCAGCCCACTTAAAGGTACTGTGTTTTCAGTAGAAGAGAGAGGTTGTAATGAATGTTTCTGGGGACCAGCAGCCCACTTAAAGGTACTGTGTTTTCAGTAGAAGAGAGAGAGGTTGTCCTGAATGTTTCTGGGAACCAGCAGCCCACTTAAAGGTACTGTGTTTTCAGTAGAAGAGAGAGAGAGGTTGTCCTGAATGTTTCTGGGGACCAGCAGCCCACTTAAAGGTACTGTGTTTTCAGTAGAAGAGAGAGAGGTTGTCCTGAATGTTTCTGGTAACCAGCAGCCCACTTAAAGGTACTGTGTTTTCAGTAGAAGAGAGAGGTTGTCCTGAATGTTTCTGGGGACCAGCAGCCCACTTAAAGGTACTGTGTTTTCAGTAGAAGAGAGAGAGGTTGTCCTGAATGTTTCTGGGAACCAGCAGCCCACTTAAAGGTACTGTGTTTTCAGTAGAAGAGAGAGAGGTTGTCCTGAATGTTTCTGGGGACCAGCAGCCCACTTAAAGGTACTGTGTTTTCAGTAGAAGAGAGAGAGGTTGTCCTGAATGTTTCTGGGAACCAGCAGCCCACTTAAAGGTACTGTGTTTTCAGTAGAAGAGAGAGAGGTTGTCCTGAATGTTTCTGGGAACCAGCAGCCCACTTAAAGGTACTGTGTTTTCAGTAGAAGAGAGAGAGGTTGTCCTGAATGTTTCTGGGGACCAGCAGCCCACTTAAAGGTACTGTGTTTTCAGTAGAAGAGAGAGAGGTTGTCCTGAATGTTTCTGGGGACCAGCAGCCCACTTAAAGGTACTGTGTTTTCAGTAGAAGAGAGAGAGGTTGTCCTGAATGTTTCTGGGGACCAGCAGCCCACTTAAAGGTACTGTGTTTTCAGTAGAAGAGAGAGAGGTTGTCCTGAATGTTTCTGGGGACCAGCAGCCCACTTAAAGGTACTGTGTTTTCAGTAGAAGAGAGAGAGAGGTTGTCCTGAATGTTTCTGGGGACCAGCAGCCCACTTAAAGGTACTGTGTTTTCAGTAGAAGAGAGAGAGAGGTTGTCCTGAATGTTTCTGGGGACCAGCAGCCCACTTAAAGGTACTGTGTTTTCAGTAGAAGAGAGAGAGGTTGCCCTGAATGTTTCTGGGGACCAGCAGCCCACTTAAAGGTACTGTGTTTTCAGTAGAAGAGAGAGAGGTTGTCCTGAATGTTTCTGGGGACCAGCAGCCCACTTAAAGGTACTGTGTTTTCAGTAGAAGAGAGAGAGAGGTTGTCCTGAATGTTTCTGGGAACCAGCAGCCCACTTAAAGGTACTGTGTTTTCAGTAGAAGAGAGAGAGGTTGTCCTGTATGTTTCTGGGGACCAGCAGCCCACTTAAAGGTACTGTGTTTTCAGTAGAAGAGAGAGAGGTTGTCCTGTATGTTTCTGGGGACCAGCAGCCCACTTAAAGGTACTGTGTTTTCAGTAGAAGAGAGAGAGAGGTTGTCCTGAATGTTTCTGGGAACCAGCAGCCCACTTAAAGGTACTGTGTTTTCAGTAGAAGAGAGAGAGGTTGTCCTGAATGTTTCTGGGGACCAGCAGCCCACTTAAAGTTACTGTGTTTTCAGTAGAAGAGAGAGAGGTTGTCCTGAATGTTTCTGGGGACCAGCAGCCCACTTAAAGGTACTGTGTTTTCAGTAGAAGAGAAAGAGGTTGTCCTGAATGTTTCTGGGGACCAGCAGCCCACTTAAAGGTACTGTGTTTTCAGTAGAAGAGAGAGAGAGGTTGTCCTGAATGTTTCTGGGGACCAGCAGCCCACTTAAAGGTACTGTGTTTTCAGTAGAAGAGAGAGAGATGTTGTCCTGAATGTTTCTGGGGACCAGCAGCCCACTTAAAGGTACTGTGTTTTCAGTAGAAGAAAGAGAGGTTGCCCTGAATGTTTCTGGGGACCAGCAGCCCACTTAAAGGTACTGTGTTTTCAGTAGAAGAGAGAGAGGTTGTCCTGAATGTTTCTGGGGACCAGCAGCCCACTTAAAGGTACTGTGTTTTCAGTAGAAGAGAGAGAGAGGTTGTCCTGAATGTTTCTGGGAACCAGCAGCCCACTTAAAGGTACTGTGTTTTCAGTAGAAGAGAGAGAGGTTGTCCTGTATGTTTCTGGGGACCAGCAGCCCACTTAAAGGTACTGTGTTTTCAGTAGAAGAGAGAGAGGTTGTCCTGTATGTTTCTGGGGACCAGCAGCCCACTTAAAGGTACTGTGTTTTCAGTAGAAGAGAGAGAGAGGTTGTCCTGAATGTTTCTGGGAACCAGCAGCCCACTTAAAGGTACTGTGTTTTCAGTAGAAGAGAGAGAGGTTGTCCTGAATGTTTCTGGGGACCAGCAGCCCACTTAAAGGTACTGTGTTTTCAGTAGAAGAGAGAGGTTGTCCTGAATGTTTCTGGGGACCAGCAGCCCACTTAAAGGTACTGTGTTTTCAGTAGAAGAGAAAGAGGTTGTCCTGAATGTTTCTGGGGACCAGCAGCCCACTTAAAGGTACTGTGTTTTCAGTAGAAGAGAGAGAGAGGTTGTCCTGAATGTTTCTGGGGACCAGCAGCCCACTTAAAGGTACTGTGTTTTCAGTAGAAGAGAGAGAGGTTGTCCTGTATGTTTCTGGGGACCAGCAGCCCACTTAAAGGTACTGTGTTTTCAGTAGAAGAGAGAGAGGTTGTCCTGAATGTTTCTGGGAACCAGCAGCCCACTTAAAGGTACAGTGTTTTCAGTAGAAGAGAGAGAGGTTGTAATGAATGTTTCTGGGAACCAGCAGCCCACTTAAAGGTACAGTGTTTTCAGTAGAAGAGAGAGAGGTTGTAATGAATGTTTCTGGGAACCAGCAGGACACTTAAAGGTACAGTGTTTTCAGTAGAAGAGAGAGAGGTTGTCCTGAATGTTTCTGGGAACCAGCAGCCCACTTAAAGGTACTGTGTTTTCAGTAGAGAGAGAGAGGTTGTAATGAATGTTTCTGGGAACCAGCAGCCCACTTAAAGGTACTGTGTTTTCAGGAGAAAGAGAGAGGTTGTCCTGAATGTTTCTGGGGACCAGCAGCCCACTTAAAGGTACTGTGTTTTCAGTAGAAGAGAGAGAGAGGTTGTCCTGAATGTTTCTGGGGACCAGCAGCCCACTTAAAGGTACTGTGTTTTCAGTAGAAGAGAGAGAGGTTGTAATGAATGTTTCTGGGGACCAGCAGCCCACTTAAAGGTACTGTGTTTTCAGTAGAAGAGAGAGAGGTTGTCCTGAATGTTTCTGGGAACCAGCAGCCCACTTAAAGGTACTGTGTTTTCAGTAGAAGAGAGAGAGAGGTTGTCCTGAATGTTTCTGGGGACCAGCAGCCCACTTAAAGGTACTGTGTTTTCAGTAGAAGAGAGAGGTTGTCCTGAATGTTTCTGGTAACCAGCAGCCCACTTAAAGGTACTGTGTTTTCAGTAGAAGAGAGAGAGGTTGTCCTGAATGTTTCTGGGGACCAGCAGCCCACTTAAAGGTACTGTGTTTTCAGTAGAAAGAGAGAGGTTGTCCTGAAAGTTTCTGGGAACCAGCAGCCCACTTAAAGGTACTGTGTTTTCAGTAGAAGAGAGAGAGGTTGTCCTGAATGTTTCTGGGGACCAGCAGCCCACTTAAAGGTACTGTGTTTTCAGTAGAAGAGAGAGAGGTTGTCCTGAATGTTTCTGGGAACCAGCAGCCCACTTAAAGGTACTGTGTTTTCAGTAGAAGAGAGAGAGGTTGTCCTGTATGTTTCTGGGGACCAGCAGCCCACTTACAGGTACTGTGTTTTCAGTAGAAGAGAGAGAGGTTGTCCTGTATGTTTCTGGGGACCAGCAGCCCACTTAAAGGTACTGTGTTTTCAGTAGAAGAGAGAGAGAGGTTGTCCTGAATGTTTCTGGGAACCAGCAGCCCACTTAAAGGTACTGTGTTTTCAGTAGAAGAGAGAGAGGTTGTAATGAATGTTTCTGGGAACCAGCAGCCCACTTAAAGGTACTGTGTTTTCAGTAGAAGAGAGAGAGGTTGTCCTGAATGTTTCTGGGGACCAGCAGCCCACTTAAAGGTACTGTGTTTTCAGTAGAAGAGAGAGAGGTTGTCCTGAATGTTTCTGGGGACCAGCAGCCCACTTAAAGGTACTGTGTTTTCAGTAGAAGAGAGAGAGGTTGTAATGAATGTTTCTGGGGACCAGCAGCCCACTTAAAGGTACTGTGTTTTCAGTAGAAGAGAAAGAGGTTGTCCTGAATGTTTCTGGGGACCAGCAGCCCACTTAAAGGTACTGTGTTTTCAGTAGAAGAGAGAGAGAGGTTGTCCTGAATGTTTCTGGGGACCAGCAGCCCACTTAAAGGTACTGTGTTTTCAGTAGAAGAGAGAGAGATGTTGTCCTGAATGTTTCTGGGGACCAGCAGCCCACTTAAAGGTACTGTGTTTTCAGTAGAAGAAAGAGAGGTTGCCCTGAATGTTTCTGGGGACCAGCAGCCCACTTAAAGGTACTGTGTTTTCAGTAGAAGAAAGAGGTTGTCCTGAATGTTTCTGGGGACCAGCAGCCCACTTAAAGGTACTGTGTTTTCAGTAGAAGAGAGAGAGAGGTTGTCCTGAATGTTTCTGGGAACCAGCAGCCCACTTAAAGGTACTGTGTTTTCAGTAGAAGAGAGAGAGGTTGTCCTGTATGTTTCTGGGGACCAGCAGCCCACTTAAAGGTACTGTGTTTTCAGTAGAGAGAGAGGTTGTCCTGTATGTTTCTGGGGACCAGCAGCCCACTTAAAGGTACTGTGTTTTCAGTAGAAGAGAGAGAGAGGTTGTCCTGAATGTTTCTGGGAACCAGCAGCCCACTTAAAGGTACTGTGTTTTCAGTAGAAGAGAGAGAGGTTGTCCTGAATGTTTCTGGGGACCAGCAGCCCACTTAAAGGTACTGTGTTTTCAGTAGAAGAGAGAGAGGTTGTCCTGAATGTTTCTGGGGACCAGCAGCCCACTTAAAGGTACTGTGTTTTCAGTAGAAGAGAAAGAGGTTGTCCTGAATGTTTCTGGGGACCAGCAGCCCACTTAAAGGTACTGTGTTTTCAGTAGAAAGAGAGAGAGGTTGTCCTGAATGTTTCTGGGGACCAGCAGCCCACTTAAAGGTACTGTGTTTTCAGTAGAAGAGAGAGAGGTTGTCCTGTATGTTTCTGGGGACCAGCAGCCCACTTAAAGGTACTGTGTTTTCAGTAGAAGAGAGAGAGGTTGTCCTGAATGTTTCTGGGAACCAGCAGCCCACTTAAAGGTACAGTGTTTTCAGTAGAAGAGAGAGAGGTTGTAATGAATGTTTCTGGGAACCAGCAGCCCACTTAAAGGTACAGTGTTTTCAGTAGAAGAGAGAGAGGTTGTAATGAATGTTTCTGGGAACCAGCAGGACACTTAAAGGTACAGTGTTTTCAGTAGAAGAGAGAGAGGTTGTCCTGAATGTTTCTGGGAACCAGCAGCCCACTTAAAGGTACTGTGTTTTCAGTAGAAGAGAGAGAGGTTGTAATGAATGTTTCTGGGAACCAGCAGCCCACTTAAAGGTACTGTGTTTTCAGTAGAAGAGAGAGAGGTTGTCCTGAATGTTTCTGGGGACCAGCAGCCCACTTAAAGGTACTGTGTTTTCAGTAGAAGAGAGAGAGGTTGTCCTGAATGTTTCTGGGGACCAGCAGCCCACTTAAAGGTACTGTGTTTTCAGTAGAAGAGAGAGAGGTTGTAATGAATGTTTCTGGGGACCAGCAGCCCACTTAAAGGTACTGTGTTTTCAGTAGAAGAGAGAGAGGTTGTCCTGAATGTTTCTGGGAACCAGCAGCCCACTTAAAGGTACTGTGTTTTCAGTAGAAGAGAGAGAGAGGTTGTCCTGAATGTTTCTGGGGACCAGCAGCCCACTTAAAGGTACTGTGTTTTCAGTAGAAGAGAGAGAGGTTGTCCTGAATGTTTCTGGTAACCAGCAGCCCACTTAAAGGTACTGTGTTTTCAGTAGAAGAGAGAGAGGTTGTCCTGAATGTTTCTGGGGACCAGCAGCCCACTTAAAGGTACTGTGTTTTCAGTAGAAGAGAGAGAGGTTGTCCTGAAAGTTTCTGGGAACCAGCAGCCCACTTAAAGGTACTGTGTTTTCAGTAGAAGAGAGAGAGGTTGTCCTGAATGTTTCTGGGGACCAGCAGCCCACTTAAAGGTACTGTGTTTTCAGTAGAAGAGAGAGAGGTTGTCCTGAATGTTTCTGGGAACCAGCAGCCCACTTAAAGGTACTGTGTTTTCAGTAGAAGAGAGAGAGGTTGTCCTGAATGTTTCTGGGGACCAGCAGCCCACTTACAGGTACTGTGTTTTCAGTAGAAGAGAGAGAGGTTGTCCTGTATGTTTCTGGGGACCAGCAGCCCACTTAAAGGTACTGTGTTTTCAGTAGAAGAGAGAGAGGTTGTCCTGAATGTTTCTGGGAACCAGCAGCCCACTTAAAGGTACTGTGTTTTCAGTAGAAGAGAGAGAGGTTGTAATGAATGTTTCTGGGAACCAGCAGCCCACTTAAAGGTACTGTGTTTTCAGTAGAAGAGAGAGAGGTTGTCCTGAATGTTTCTGGGGACCAGCAGCCCACTTAAAGGTACTGTGTTTTCAGTAGAAGAGAGAGAGAGGTTGTCCTGAATGTTTCTGGGGACCAGCAGCCCACTTAAAGGTACTGTGTTTTCAGTAGAAGAGAGAGAGGTTGTAATGAATGTTTCTGGGGACCAGCAGCCCACTTAAAGGTACTGTGTTTTCAGTAGAAGAGAGAGAGGTTGTCCTGAATGTTTCTGGGAACCAGCAGCCCACTTAAAGGTACTGTGTTTTCAGTAGAAGAGAGAGAGAGGTTGTCCTGAATGTTTCTGGGGACCAGCAGCCCACTTAAAGGTACTGTGTTTTCAGTAGAAGAGAGAGAGGTTGTCCTGAATGTTTCTGGTAACCAGCAGCCCACTTAAAGGTACTGTGTTTTCAGTAGAAGAGAGAGAGGTTGTCCTGAATGTTTCTGGGGACCAGCAGCCCACTTAAAGGTACTGTGTTTTCAGTAGAAGAGAGAGAGGTTGTCCTGAAAGTTTCTGGGAACCAGCAGCCCACTTAAAGGTACTGTGTTTTCAGTAGAAGAGAGAGAGGTTGTCCTGAATGTTTCTGGGGACCAGCAGCCCACTTAAAGGTACTGTGTTTTCAGTAGAAGAGAGAGAGGTTGTCCTGAATGTTTCTGGGAACCAGCAGCCCACTTAAAGGTACTGTGTTTTCAGTAGAAGAGAGAGAGGTTGTCCTGTATGTTTCTGGGGACCAGCAGCCCACTTACAGGTACTGTGTTTTCAGTAGAAGAGAGAGAGGTTGTCCTGTATGTTTCTGGGGACCAGCAGCCCACTTAAAGGTACTGTGTTTTCAGTAGAAGAGAGAGAGGTTGTCCTGAATGTTTCTGGGAACCAGCAGCCCACTTAAAGGTACTGTGTTTTCAGTAGAAGAGAGAGAGGTTGTCCTGAATGTTTCTGGGGACCAGCAGCCCACTTAAAGGTACTGTGTTTTCAGTAGAAGAGAGAGAGGTTGTCCTGAATGTTTCTGGGGACCAGCAGCCCACTTAAAGGTACTGTGTTTTCAGTAGAAGAGAAAGAGGTTGTCCTGAATGTTTCTGGGGACCAGCAGCCCACTTAAAGGTACTGTGTTTTCAGTAGAAGAGAGAGAGAGGTTGTCCTGAATGTTTCTGGGGACCAGCAGCCCACTTAAAGGTACTGTGTTTTCAGTAGAAGAGAGAGAGGTTGTCCTGAATGTTTCTGGGAACCAGCAGCCCACTTAAAGGTACTGTGTTTTCAGTAGAAGAGAGAGAGGTTGTCCTGAATGTTTCTGGGAACCAGCAGCCCACTTAAAGGTACTGTGTTTTCAGTAGAAGAGAGAGAGGTTGTCCTGAATGTTTCTGGGGACCAGCAGCCCACTTAAAGGTACTGTGTTTTCAGTAGAAGAGAGAGAGGTTGTCCTGAAAGTTTCTGGGAACCAGCAGCCCACTTAAAGGTACTGTGTTTTCAGTAGAAGAGAAAGAGGTTGTCCTGAATGTTTCTGGGGACCAGCAGCCCACTTAAAGGTACTGTGTTTTCAGTAGAAGAGAGAGAGAGGTTGTCCTGAATGTTTCTGGGGACCAGCAGCCCACTTAAAGGTACTGTGTTTTCAGTAGAAGAGAGAGAGGTTGTCCTGTATGTTTCTGGGGACCAGCAGCCCACTTAAAGGTACTGTGTTTTCAGTAGAAGAGAGAGAGGTTGTCCTGAATGTTTCTGGGAACCAGCAGCCCACTTAAAGGTACTGTGTTTTCAGTAGAAGAGAGAGAGGTTGTCCTGAATGTTTCTGGGGACCAGCAGCCCACTTAAAGGTACTGTGTTTTCAGTAGAAGAGAGAGAGGTTGTCCTGAAAGTTTCTGGGAACCAGCAGCCCACTTAAAGGTACTGTGTTTTCAGTAGAAGAGAAAGAGGTTGTCCTGAATGTTTCTGGGGACCAGCAGCCCACTTAAAGGTACTGTGTTTTCAGTAGAAGAGAGAGAGAGGTTGTCCTGAATGTTTCTGGGGACCAGCAGCCCACTTAAAGGTACTGTGTTTTCAGTAGAAGAGAGAGAGGTTGTCCTGTATGTTTCTGGGGACCAGCAGCCCACTTAAAGGTACTGTGTTTTCAGTAGAAGAGAGAGAGGTTGTCCTGAATGTTTCTGGGAACCAGCAGCCCACTTAAAGGTACTGTGTTTTCAGTAGAAGAGAGAGAGGTTGTAATGAATGTTTCTGGGAACCAGCAGCCCACTTAAAGGTACTGTGTTTTCAGTAGAAGAGAGAGAGGTTGTCCTGAATGTTTCTGGGAACCAGCAGCCCACTTAAAGGTACTGTGTTTTCAGTAGAAGAGAGAGAGGTTGTCCTGAATGTTTCTGGGGACCAGCAGCCCACTTAAAGGTACTGTGTTTTCAGTAGAAGAGAGAGAGGTTGTCCTGAAAGTTTCTGGGAACCAGCAGCCCACTTAAAGGTACTGTGTTTTCAGTAGAAAGAGAGAGGTTGTCCTGAATGTTTCTGGGGACCAGCAGCCCACTTAAAGGTACTGTGTTTTCAGTAGAAGAGAGAGAGGTTGTCCTGAATGTTTCTGGGAACCAGCAGCCCACTTAAAGGTACTGTGTTTTCAGTAGAAGAGAGAGAGGTTGTCCTGTATGTTTCTGGGGACCAGCAGCCCACTTACAGGTACTGTGTTTTCAGTAGAAGAGAGAGAGGTTGTCCTGTATGTTTCTGGGGACCAGCAGCCCACTTACAGGTACTGTGTTTTCAGTAGAAGAGAGAGAGGTTGTCCTGTATGTTTCTGGGGACCAGCAGCCCACTTAAAGGTACTGTGTTTTCAGTAGAAGAGAGAGAGAGGTTGTCCTGAATGTTTCTGGGAACCAGCAGCCCACTTAAAGGTACTGTGTTTTCAGTAGAAGAGAGAGAGGTTGTCCTGAATGTTTCTGGGGACCAGCAGCCCACTTAAAGGTACTGTGTTTTCAGTAGAAGAGAAAGAGGTTGTCCTGAATGTTTCTGGGGACCAGCAGCCCACTTAAAGGTACTGTGTTTTCAGTAGAAGAGAGAGAGAGGTTGTCCTGAATGTTTCTGGGGACCAGCAGCCCACTTAAAGGTACTGTGTTTTCAGTAGAAGAGAGAGAGGTTGTCCTGAATGTTTCTGGGAACCAGCAGCCCACTTAAAGGTACTGTGTTTTCAGTAGAAGAGAGAGAGGTTGTCCTGAATGTTTCTGGGAACCAGCAGCCCACTTAAAGGTACAGTGTTTTCAGTAGAAGAGAGAGAGGTTGTAATGAATGTTTCTGGGAACCAGCAGCCCACTTAAAGGTACAGTGTTTTCAGTAGAAGAGAGAGAGGTTGTAATGAATGTTTCTGGGAACCAGCAGGACACTTAAAGGTACAGTGTTTTCAGTAGAAGAGAGAGAGGTTGTCCTGAATGTTTCTGGGAACCAGCAGCCCACTTAAAGGTACTGTGTTTTCAGTAGAAGAGAGAGAGGTTGTAATGAATGTTTCTGGGAACCAGCAGCCCACTTAAAGGTACTGTGTTTTCAGTAGAAGAGAGAGAGGTTGTCCTGAATGTTTCTGGGGACCAGCAGCCCACTTAAAGGTACTGTGTTTTCAGTAGAAGAGAGAGAGGTTGTCCTGAATGTTTCTGGGGACCAGCAGCCCACTTAAAGGTACTGTGTTTTCAGTAGAAAGAGAGAGGTTGTAATGAATGTTTCTGGGGACCAGCAGCCCACTTAAAGGTACTGTGTTTTCAGTAGAAGAGAGAGAGGTTGTCCTGAATGTTTCTGGGAACCAGCAGCCCACTTAAAGGTACTGTGTTTTCAGTAGAAGAGAGAGAGAGGTTGTCCTGAATGTTTCTGGGGACCAGCAGCCCACTTAAAGGTACTGTGTTTTCAGTAGAAGAGAGAGAGGTTGTCCTGAATGTTTCTGGTAACCAGCAGCCCACTTAAAGGTACTGTGTTTTCAGTAGAAGAGAGAGAGGTTGTCCTGAATGTTTCTGGGGACCAGCAGCCCACTTAAAGGTACTGTGTTTTCAGTAGAAGAGAGAGTGGTTGTCCTGAAAGTTTCTGGGAACCAGCAGCCCACTTAAAGGTACTGTGTTTTCAGTAGAAGAGAGAGAGGTTGTCCTGAATGTTTCTGGGGACCAGCAGCCCACTTAAAGGTACTGTGTTTTCAGTAGAAGAGAGAGAGGTTGTCCTGAATGTTTCTGGGGACCAGCAGCCCACTTAAAGGTACTGTGTTTTCAGTAGAAGAGAAAGAGGTTGTCCTGAATGTTTCTGGGGACCAGCAGCCCACTTAAAGGTACTGTGTTTTCAGTAGATGAGAGAGAGAGGTTGTCCTGAATGTTTCTGGGGACCAGCAGCCCACTTAAAGGTACAGTGTTTTCAGTAGAAGAGAGAGAGATGTTGTCCTGAATGTTTCTGGGGACCAGCAGCCCACTTAAAGGTACTGTGTTTTCAGTAGAAGAAAGAGAGGTTGTCCTGAATGTTTCTGGGGACCAGCAGCCCACTTAAAGGTACTGTGTTTTCAGTAGAAGAGAGAGAGGTTGTCCTGAATGTTTCTGGGGACCAGCAGCCCACTTAAAGGTACTGTGTTTTCAGTAGAAGAGAGAGAGAGGTTGTCCTGAATGTTTCTGGGAACCAGCAGCCCACTTAAAGGTACTGTGTTTTCAGTAGAAGAGAGAGAGGTTGTCCTGAATGTTTCTGGGGACCAGCAGCCCACTTAAAGGTACTGTGTTTTCAGTAGAAGAGAGAGAGGTTGTCCTGAATGTTTCTGGGGACCAGCAGCCCACTTAAAGGTACTGTGTTTTCAGTAGAAAGAGAGAGAGGTTGTCCTGAATGTTTCTGGGAACCAGCAGCCCACTTAAAGGTACTGTGTTTTCAGTAGAAGAGAGAGAGGTTGTCCTGAATGTTTCTGGGGACCAGCAGCCCACTTAAAGGTACTGTGTTTTCAGTAGAAGAGAGAGAGGTTGTCCTGAATGTTTCTGGGGACCAGCAGCCCACTTAAAGGTACTGTGTTTTCAGTAGAAGAGAAAGAGGTTGTCCTGAATGTTTCTGGGGACCAGCAGCCCACTTAAAGGTACTGTGTTTTCAGTAGAAAGAGAGAGAGGTTGTCCTGAATGTTTCTGGGGACCAGCAGCCCACTTAAAGGTACTGTGTTTTCAGTAGAAGAGAGAGAGGTTGTCCTGAATGTTTCTGGGGACCAGCAGCCCACTTAAAGGTACTGTGTTTTCAGTAGAAGAGAGAGAGGTTGTAATGAATGTTTCTGGGGACCAGCAGCCCACTTAAAGGTACTGTGTTTTCAGTAGAAGAGAGAGAGGTTGTCCTGAATGTTTCTGGGGACCAGCAGCCCACTTAAAGGTACTGTGTTTTCAGTAGAAGAGAAAGAGGTTGTCCTGAATGTTTCTGGGGACCAGCAGCCCACTTAAAGGTACTGTGTTTTCAGTAGAAGAGAGAGAGAGGTTGTCCTGAATGTTTCTGGGGACCAGCAGCCCACTTAAAGGTACTGTGTTTTCAGTAGAAGAGAGAGAGGTTGTCCTGAATGTTTCTGGGAACCAGCAGCCCACTTAAAGGTACTGTGTTTTCAGTAGAAGAGAGAGAGGTTGTCCTGAATGTTTCTGGGAACCAGCAGCCCACTTAAAGGTACAGTGTTTTCAGTAGAAGAGAGAGAGGTTGTAATGAACGTTTCTGGGAACCAGCAGCCCACTTAAAGGTACAGTGTTTTCAGTAGAAGAGAGAGAGGTTGTAATGAATGTTTCTGGGAACCAGCAGGACACTTAAAGGTACAGTGTTTTCAGTAGAAGAGAGAGAGGTTGTCCTGAATGTTTCTGGGAACCAGCAGCCCACTTAAAGGTACTGTGTTTTCAGTAGAAGAGAGAGAGGTTGTAATGAATGTTTCTGGGGACCAGCAGCCCACTTAAAGGTACTGTGTTTTCAGTAGAAGAGAGAGAGAGGTTGTCCTGAATGTTTCTGGGGACCAGCAGCCCACTTAAAGGTACTGTGTTTTCAGTAGAAGAGAGAGAGAGGTTGTCCTGAATGTTTCTGGGGACCAGCAGCCCACTTAAAGGTACTGTGTTTTCAGTAGAAGAGAGAGAGGTTGTAATGAATGTTTCTGGGGACCAGCAGCCCACTTAAAGGTACTGTGTTTTCAGTAGAAGAGAGAGAGGTTGTCCTGAATGTTTCTGGGAACCAGCAGCCCACTTAAAGGTACTGTGTTTTCAGTAGAAGAGAGAGAGGTTGTCCTGAATGTTTCTGGGGACCAGCAGCCCACTTAAAGGTACTGTGTTTTCAGTAGAAGAGAGAGAGGTTGTCCTGAATGTTTCTGGTAACCAGCAGCCCACTTAAAGGTACTGTGTTTTCAGTAGAAGAGAGAGAGGTTGTCCTGAATGTTTCTGGGGACCAGCAGCCCACTTAAAGGTACTGTGTTTTCAGTAGAAGAGAGAGTGGTTGTCCTGAAAGTTTCTGGGAACCAGCAGCCCACTTAAAGGTACTGTGTTTTCAGTAGAAGAGAGAGAGGTTGTCCTGAATGTTTCTGGGGACCAGCAGCCCACTTAAAGGTACTGTGTTTTCAGTAGAAGAGAGAGAGGTTGTCCTGAATGTTTCTGGGGACCAGCAGCCCACTTAAAGGTACTGTGTTTTCAGTAGAAGAAAGAGGTTGTCCTGAATGTTTCTGGGGACCAGCAGCCCACTTAAAGGTACTGTGTTTTCAGTAGAAGAGAGAGAGGTTGTCCTGAATGTTTCTGGGGACCAGCAGCCCACTTAAAGGTACTGTGTTTTCAGTAGAAGAGAGAGAGAGGTTGTCCTGAATGTTTCTGGGAACCAGCAGCCCACTTAAAGGTACTGTGTTTTCAGTAGAAGAGAGAGAGGTTGTCCTGTATGTTTCTGGGGACCAGCAGCCCACTTAAAGGTACTGTGTTTTCAGTAGAAGAGAGAGAGGTTGTCCTGTATGTTTCTGGGGACCAGCAGCCCACTTAAAGGTACTGTGTTTTCAGTAGAAGAGAGACAGAGGTTGTCCTGAATGTTTCTGGGAACCAGCAGCCCACTTAAAGGTACTGTGTTTTCAGTAGAAGAGAGAGAGGTTGTCCTGAATGTTTCTGGGGACCAGCAGCCCACTTAAAGGTACTGTGTTTTCAGTAGAAGAGAGAGTGGTTGTCCTGAAAGTTTCTGGGAACCAGCAGCCCACTTAAAGGTACTGTGTTTTCAGTAGAAGAGAGAGAGGTTGTCCTGAATGTTTCTGGGGACCAGCAGCCCACTTAAAGGTACTGTGTTTTCAGTAGAAGAGAGAGAGGTTGTCCTGAATGTTTCTGGGGACCAGCAGCCCACTTAAAGGTACTGTGTTTTCAGTAGAAGAAAGAGGTTGTCCTGAATGTTTCTGGGGACCAGCAGCCCACTTAAAGGTACTGTGTTTTCAGTAGAAGAGAGAGAGAGGTTGTCCTGAATGTTTCTGGGGACCGGCAGCCCACTTAAAGGTACTGTGTTTTCAGTAGAAGAGAGAGAGAGGTTGTCCTGAATGTTTCTGGGAACCAGCAGCCCACTTAAAGGTACTGTGTTTTCAGTAGAAGAGAGAGAGGTTGTCCTGTATGTTTCTGGGGACCAGCAGCCCACTTAAAGGTACTGTGTTTTCAGTAGAAGAGAGAGAGGTTGTCCTGTATGTTTCTGGGGACCAGCAGCCCACTTAAAGGTACTGTGTTTTCAGTAGAAGAGAGACAGAGGTTGTCCTGAATGTTTCTGGGAACCAGCAGCCCACTTAAAGGTACTGTGTTTTCAGTAGAAGAGAGAGAGGTTGTCCTGAATGTTTCTGGGGACCAGCAGCCCACTTAAAGGTACTGTGTTTTCAGTAGAAGAGAGAGAGGTTGTCCTGAATGTTTCTGGGGACCAGCAGCCCACTTAAAGGTACTGTGTTTTCAGTAGAAGAGAAAGAGGTTGTCCTGAATGTTTCTGGGGACCAGCAGCCCACTTAAAGGTACTGTGTTTTCAGTAGAAGAGAGAGAGAGGTTGTCCTGAATGTTTCTGGGGACCAGCAGCCCACTTAAAGGTACTGTGTTTTCAGTAGAAGAGAGAGAGGTTGTCCTGAATGTTTCTGGGGACCAGCAGCCCACTTAAAGGTACTGTGTTTTCAGTAGAAGAGAGAGAGGTTGTCCTGAATGTTTCTGGGAACCAGCAGCCCACTTAAAGGTACTGTGTTTTCAGTAGAAGAGAGAGAGGTTGTAATGAATGTTTCTGGGAACCAGCAGCCCACTTAAAGGTACTGTGTTTTCAGTAGAAAGAGAGAGGTTGTCCTGAATGTTTCTGGGAACCAGCAGCCCACTTAAAGGTACTGTGTTTTCAGTAGAAGAGAGAGAGGTTGTCCTGAATGTTTCTGGGAACCAGCAGCCCACTTAAAGGTACAGTGTTTTCAGTAGAAGAGAGAGAGGTTGTAATGAATGTTTCTGGGAACCAGCAGCCCACTTAAAGGTACAGTGTTTTCAGTAGAAGAGAGAGAGGTTGTAATGAATGTTTCTGGGAACCAGCAGGACACTTAAAGGTACAGTGTTTTCAGTAGAAGAGAGAGAGGTTGTCCTGAATGTTTCTGGGAACCAGCAGCCCACTTAAAGGTACTGTGTTTTCAGTAGAAGAGAAAGAGGTTGTAATGAATGTTTCTGGGAACCAGCAGCCCACTTAAAGGTACTGTGTTTTCAGTAGAAGAGAGAGAGGTTGTCCTGAATGTTTCTGGGGACCAGCAGCCCACTTAAAGGTACTGTGTTTTCAGTAGAAGAGAGAGAGGTTGTCCTGAATGTTTCTGGGAACCAGCAGCCCACTTAAAGGTACTGTGTTTTCAGTAGAAGAGAGAGAGGTTGTCCTGAATGTTTCTGGGGACCAGCAGCCCACTTAAAGGTACTGTGTTTTCAGTAGAAGAGAGAGAGGTTGTCCTGAATGTTTCTGGGGACCAGCAGCCCACTTAAAGGTACTGTGTTTTCAGTAGAAGAGAAAGAGGTTGTCCTGAATGTTTCTGGGGACCAGCAGCCCACTTAAAGGTACTGTGTTTTCAGTAGAAGAGAGAGAGAGGTTGTCCTGAATGTTTCTGGGGACCAGCAGCCCACTTAAAGGTACTGTGTTTTCAGTAGAAGAGAGAGAGGTTGTCCTGTATGTTTCTGGGGACCAGCAGCCCACTTAAAGGTACTGTGTTTTCAGTAGAAAGAGAGAGGTTGTCCTGAATGTTTCTGGGAACCAGCAGCCCACTTAAAGGTACTGTGTTTTCAGTAGAAGAGAGAGAGGTTGTAATGAATGTTTCTGGGAACCAGCAGCCCACTTAAAGGTACTGTGTTTTCAGTAGAAGAGAGAGAGGTTGTCCTGAATGTTTCTGGGAACCAGCAGCCCACTTAAAGGTACTGTGTTTTCAGTAGAAGAGAGAGAGGTTGTCCTGAATGTTTCTGGGAACCAGCAGCCCACTTAAAGGTACAGTGTTTTCAGTAGAAGAGAGAGAGGTTGTAATGAATGTTTCTGGGAACCAGCAGCCCACTTAAAGGTACAGTGTTTTCAGTAGAAGAGAGAGAGGTTGTAATGAATGTTTCTGGGAACCAGCAGGACACTTAAAGGTACAGTGTTTTCAGTAGAAGAGAGAGAGGTTGTCCTGAATGTTTCTGGGAACCAGCAGCCCACTTAAAGGTACTGTGTTTTCAGTAGAAGAGAGAGAGGTTGTAATGAATGTTTCTGGGAACCAGCAGCCCACTTAAAGGTACTGTGTTTTCAGTAGAAGAGAGAGAGGTTGTCCTGAATGTTTCTGGGGACCAGCAGCCCACTTAAAGGTACTGTGTTTTCAGTAGAAAGAGAGAGAGGTTGTCCTGAATGTTTCTGGGGACCAGCAGCCCACTTAAAGGTACTGTGTTTTCAGTAGAAGAGAGAGAGGTTGTAATGAATGTTTCTGGGGACCAGCAGCCCACTTAAAGGTACTGTGTTTTCAGTAGAAGAGAGAGAGGTTGTCCTGAATGTTTCTGGGAACCAGCAGCCCACTTAAAGGTACTGTGTTTTCAGTAGAAGAGAGAGAGAGGTTGTCCTGAATGTTTCTGGGGACCAGCAGCCCACTTAAAGGTACTGTGTTTTCAGTAGAAGAGAGAGAGGTTGTCCTGAATGTTTCTGGTAACCAGCAGCCCACTTAAAGGTACTGTGTTTTCAGTAGAAGAGAGAGAGGTTGTCCTGAATGTTTCTGGGGACCAGCAGCCCACTTAAAGGTACTGTGTTTTCAGTAGAAGAGAGAGAGGTTGTAATGAATGTTTCTGGGGACCAGCAGCCCACTTAAAGGTACTGTGTTTTCAGTAGAAGAGAGAGAGGTTGTCCTGAATGTTTCTGGGAACCAGCAGCCCACTTAAAGGTACTGTGTTTTCAGTAGAAGAGAGAGAGAGGTTGTCCTGAATGTTTCTGGGGACCAGCAGCCCACTTAAAGGTACTGTGTTTTCAGTAGAAGAGAGAGAGGTTGTCCTGAATGTTTCTGGTAACCAGCAGCCCACTTAAAGGTACTGTGTTTTCAGTAGAAGAGAGAGAGGTTGTCCTGAATGTTTCTGGGGACCAGCAGCCCACTTAAAGGTACTGTGTTTTCAGTAGAGAGAGAGAGGTTGTCCTGAAAGTTTCTGGGAACCAGCAGCCCACTTAAAGGTACTGTGTTTTCAGTAGAAGAGAGAGAGGTTGTCCTGAAAGTTTCTGGGAACCAGCAGCCCACTTAAAGGTACTGTGTTTTCAGTAGAAGAGAGAGAGGTTGTCCTGAATGTTTCTGGGGACCAGCAGCCCACTTAAAGGTACTGTGTTTTCAGTAGAAGAGAGAGAGGTTGTCCTGTATGTTTCTGGGGACCAGCAGCCCACTTACAGGTACTGTGTTTTCAGTAGAAGAGAGAGAGGTTGTCCTGTATGTTTCTGGGGACCAGCAGCCCACTTAAAGGTACTGTGTTTTCAGTAGAAAGAGAGAGAGGTTGTCCTGAATGTTTCTGGGAACCAGCAGCCCACTTAAAGGTACTGTGTTTTCAGTAGAAGAGAGAGAGGTTGTCCTGAATGTTTCTGGGGACCAGCAGCCCACTTAAAGGTACTGTGTTTTCAGTAGAAGAGAGAGAGGTTGTCCTGAATGTTTCTGGGGACCAGCAGCCCACTTAAAGGTACTGTGTTTTCAGTAGAAGAGAAAGAGGTTGTCCTGAATGTTTCTGGGGACCAGCAGCCCACTTAAAGGTACTGTGTTTTCAGTAGAAGAGAGAGAGAGGTTGTCCTGAAAGTTTCTGGGAACCAGCAGCCCACTTAAAGGTACTGTGTTTTCAGTAGAAGAGAGAGAGGTTGTCCTGAATGTTTCTGGGGACCAGCAGCCCACTTAAAGGTACTGTGTTTTCAGTAGAAGAGAGAGAGGTTGTCCTGTATGTTTCTGGGGACCAGCAGCCCACTTACAGGTACTGTGTTTTCAGTAGAAGAGAGAGAGGTTGTCCTGTATGTTTCTGGGGACCAGCAGCCCACTTAAAGGTACTGTGTTTTCAGTAGAAGAGAGAGAGAGGTTGTCCTGAATGTTTCTGGGAACCAGCAGCCCACTTAAAGGTACTGTGTTTTCAGTAGAAGAGAGAGAGGTTGTCCTGAATGTTTCTGGGGACCAGCAGCCCACTTAAAGGTACTGTGTTTTCAGTAGAAGAGAGAGAGGTTGTCCTGAATGTTTCTGGGGACCAGCAGCCCACTTAAAGGTACTGTGTTTTCAGTAGAAGAGAAAGAGGTTGTCCTGAATGTTTCTGGGGACCAGCAGCCCACTTAAAGGTACTGTGTTTTCAGTAGAAGAGAGAGAGAGGTTGTCCTGAATGTTTCTGGGGACCAGCAGCCCACTTAAAGGTACTGTGTTTTCAGTAGAAGAGAGAGAGATGTTGTCCTGAATGTTTCTGGGACCAGCAGCCCACTTAAAGGTACTGTGTTTTCAGTAGAAGAGAGAGAGGTTGCCCTGAATGTTTCTGGGGACCAGCAGCCCACTTAAAGGTACTGTGTTTTCAGGTGAAGAGAGAGAGGTTGTCCTGAATGTTTCTGGGGACCAGCAGCCCACTTAAAGGTACTGTGTTTTCAGTAGAAGAGAGAGAGAGGTTGTCCTGAATGTTTCTGGGAACCAGCAGCCCACTTAAAGGTACTGTGTTTTCAGTAGAAGAGAGAGAGGTTGTCCTGTATGTTTCTGGGGACCAGCAGCCCACTTAAAGGTACTGTGTTTTCAGTAGAAGAGAGAGAGGTTGTCCTGTATGTTTCTGGGGACCAGCAGCCCACTTAAAGGTACTGTGTTTTCAGTAGAGAGAGAGAGAGGTTGTCCTGAATGTTTCTGGGAACCAGCAGCCCACTTAAAGGTACTGTGTTTTCAGTAGAAGAGAGAGAGGTTGTCCTGAATGTTTCTGGGGACCAGCAGCCCACTTAAAGGTACTGTGTTTTCAGTAGAAGAGAGAGAGGTTGTCCTGAATGTTTCTGGGGACCAGCAGCCCACTTAAAGGTACTGTGTTTTCAGTAGAAGAGAAAGAGGTTGTCCTGAATGTTTCTGGGGACCAGCAGCCCACTTAAAGGTACTGTGTTTTCAGTAGAAGAGAGAGAGGTTGTCCTGAATGTTTCTGGGGACCAGCAGCCCACTTAAAGGTACTGTGTTTTCAGTAGAAGAGAGAGAGGTTGTCCTGTATGTTTCTGGGGACCAGCAGCCCACTTAAAGGTACTGTGTTTTCAGTAGAAGAGAGAGGTTGTCCTGAATGTTTCTGGGAACCAGCAGCCCACTTAAAGGTACTGTGTTTTCAGTAGAAGAGAGAGAGGTTGTCCTGAATGTTTCTGGGAACCAGCAGCCCACTTAAAGGTACAGTGTTTTCAGTAGAAGAGAGAGAGGTTGTAATGAACGTTTCTGGGAACCAGCAGCCCACTTAAAGGTACAGTGTTTTCAGTAGAAGAGAGAGAGGTTGTAATGAATGTTTCTGGGAACCAGCAGGACACTTAAAGGTACAGTGTTTTCAGTAGAAGAGAGAGAGGTTGTCCTGAATGTTTCTGGGAACCAGCAGCCCACTTAAAGGTACTGTGTTTTCAGTAGAAGAGAGAGAGGTTGTAATGAATGTTTCTGGGAACCAGCAGCCCACTTAAAGGTACTGTGTTTTCAGTAGAGAGAGAGAGGTTGTCCTGAATGTTTCTGGGGACCAGCAGCCCACTTAAAGGTACTGTGTTTTCAGTAGAAGAAGAGAGAGGTTGTCCTGAATGTTTCTGGGGACCAGCAGCCCACTTAAAGGTACTGTGTTTTCAGTAGAAGAGAGAGAGGGGTCGTCCTGAATGTTTCTGGGAACCAGCAGCCCACTTAAAGGTACTGTGTTTTCAGTAGAAGAGCGAGAGGTTGTCCTGAATGTTTCTGGGGACCAGCAGCCCACTTAAAGGTACTGTGTTTTCAGTAGAGAGAGAGAGGTTGTCCTGAATGTTTCTGGGGACCAGCAGCCCACTTAAAGGTACTGTGTTTTCAGTAGAAGAGAGAGAGGTTGTCCTGAATGTTTCTGGGAACCAGCAGCCCACTTAAAGGTACTGTGTTTTCAGTAGAAGAGAGAGAGGTTGTCCTGAATGTTTCTGGGGACCAGCAGCCCACTTAAAGGTACTGTGTTTTCAGTAGAAGAGAGAGAGAGGTTGTCCTGAATGTTTCTGGGAACCAGCAGCCCACTTAAAGGTACTGTGTTTTCAGTAGAAGAGAGAGAGGTTGTCCTGAATGTTTCTGGGGACCAGCAGCCCACTTAAAGGTACTGTGTTTTCAGTAGAAGAGAGAGAGGTTGTCCTGAATGTTTCTGGGGACCAGCAGCCCACTTAAAGGTACTGTGTTTTCAGTAGAAGAGAAAGAGGTTGTCCTGAATGTTTCTGGGGACCAGCAGCCCACTTAAAGGTACTGTGTTTTCAGTAGAAGAGAGAGAGAGGTTGTCCTGAATGTTTCTGGGGACCAGCAGCCCACTTAAAGGTACTGTGTTTTCAGTAGAAGAGAGAGAGGTTGTCCTGTATGTTTCTGGGGACCAGCAGCCCACTTAAAGGTACTGTGTTTTCAGTAGAAGAGAGAGAGGTTGTCCTGAATGTTTCTGGGAACCAGCAGCCCACTTAAAGGTACTGTGTTTTCAGTAGAAGAGAGAGGTTGTCCTGAATGTTTCTGGGAACCAGCAGCCCACTTAAAGGTACAGTGTTTTCAGTAGAAGAGAGAGAGGTTGTAATGAACGTTTCTGGGAACCAGCAGCCCACTTAAAGGTACAGTGTTTTCAGTAGAAGAGAGAGAGGTTGTAATGAATGTTTCTGGGAACCAGCAGGACACTTAAAGGTACAGTGTTTTCAGTAGAAGAGAGAGAGGTTGTCCTGAATGTTTCTGGGAACCAGCAGCCCACTTAAAGGTACTGTGTTTTCAGTAGAAGAGAGAGAGGTTGTAATGAATGTTTCTGGGAACCAGCAGCCCACTTAAAGGTACTGTGTTTTCAGTAGAAGAGAGAGAGGTTGTCCTGAATGTTTCTGGGGACCAGCAGCCCACTTAAAGGTACTGTGTTTTCAGTAGAAGAGAGAGAGAGGTTGTCCTGAATGTTTCTGGGGACCAGCAGCCCACTTAAAGGTACTGTGTTTTCAGTAGAAGAGAGAGAGGGGTCGTCCTGAATGTTTCTGGGAACCAGCAGCCCACTTAAAGGTACTGTGTTTTCAGTAGAAGAGCGAGAGGTTGTCCTGAATGTTTCTGGGGACCAGCAGCCCACTTAAAGGTACTGTGTTTTCAGTAGAAGAGAGAGAGGTTGTCCTGAATGTTTCTGGGGACCAGCAGCCCACTTAAAGGTACTGTGTTTTCAGTAGAAGAGAGAGAGGTTGTCCTGAATGTTTCTGGGAACCAGCAGCCCACTTAAAGGTACTGTGTTTTCAGTAGAAGAGAGAGAGGTTGTCCTGAATGTTTCTGGGGACCAGCAGCCCACTTAAAGGTACTGTGTTTTCAGTAGAAGAGAGAGAGAGGTTGTCCTGAATGTTTCTGGGGACCAGCAGCCCACTTAAAGGTACTGTGTTTTCAGTAGAAGAGAGAGAGGTTGTCCTGAATGTTTCTGGGGACCAGCAGCCCACTTAAAGGTACTGTGTTTTCAGTAGAAGAGAGAGAGGTTGTCCTGAATGTTTCTGGGGACCAGCAGCCCACTTAAAGGTACTGTGTTTTCAGTAGAAGAGAGAGGTTGCCCTGAATGTTTCTGGGGACCAGCAGCCCACTTAAAGGTACTGTGTTTTCAGTAGAAGAGGGAGAGGTTGTCCTGAATGTTTCTGGGGACCAGCAGCCCACTTAAAGGTACTGTGTTTTCAGTAGAAGAGAGAGAGAGGTTGTCCTGAATGTTTCTGGGGACCAGCAGCCCACTTAAAGGTACTGTGTTTTCAGTAGAAGAGAGAGAGGTTGTCCTGAATGTTTCTGGGGACCAGCAGCCCACTTAAAGGTACTGTGTTTTCAGTAGAAGAAGAGAGAGGTTGTCCTGAATGTTTCTGGGGACCAGCAGCCCACTTAAAGGTACTGTGTTTTCAGTAGAAGAGAGAGAGGTTGTCCTGAATGTTTCTGGGGACCAGCAGCCCACTTAAAGGTACTGTGTTTTCAGTAGAAGAGAGAGAGGTTGCCCTGAATGTTTCTGGGGACCAGCAGCCCACTTAAAGGTACTGTGTTTTCAGTAGAAGAGAGAGAGGTTGTCCTGAATGTTTCTGGGGACCAGCAGCCCACTTAAAGGTACTGTGTTTTCAGTAGAAGAGAGAGAGGTTGTCCTGAATGTTTCTGGGAACCAGCAGCCCACTTAAAGGTACTGTGTTTTCAGTAGAAGAGAGAGAGGTTGTCCTGTATGTTTCTGGGGACCAGCAGCCCACTTAAAGGTACTGTGTTTTCAGTAGAAGAGAGAGAGGTTGTCCTGTATGTTTCTGGGGACCAGCAGCCCACTTAAAGGTACTGTGTTTTCAGTAGAAAGAGAGAGAGGTTGTCCTGAATGTTTCTGGGAACCAGCAGCCCACTTAAAGGTACTGTGTTTTCAGTAGAAAAGAGAGAGGTTGTCCTGAATGTTTCTGGGGACCAGCAGCCCACTTAAAGGTACTGTGTTTTCAGTAGAAGAGAGGTTGTCCTGAATGTTTCTGGGGACCAGCAGCCCACTTAAAGGTACTGTGTTTTCAGTAGAAGAGAAAGAGGTTGTCCTGAATGTTTCTGGGGACCAGCAGCCCACTTAAAGGTACTGTGTTTTCAGTAGAAGAGAGAGAGAGGTTGTCCTGAATGTTTCTGGGGACCAGCAGCCCACTTAAAGGTACTGTGTTTTCAGTAGAAGAGAGAGAGATGTTGTCCTGAATGTTTCTGGGGACCAGCAGCCCACTTAAAGGTACTGTGTTTTCAGTAGAAGAGAGAGAGGTTGCCCTGAATGTTTCTGGGGACCAGCAGCCCACTTAAAGGTACTGTGTTTTCAGTAGAAGAGAGAGAGGTTGTCCTGAATGTTTCTGGGGACCAGCAGCCCACTTAAAGGTACTGTGTTTTCAGTAGAAAGAGAGAGAGGTTGTCCTGAATGTTTCTGGGAACCAGCAGCCCACTTAAAGGTACTGTGTTTTCAGTAGAAGAGAGAGAGGTTGTCCTGTATGTTTCTGGGGACCAGCAGCCCACTTAAAGGTACTGTGTTTTCAGTAGAAGAGAGAGAGGTTGTCCTGTATGTTTCTGGGGACCAGCAGCCCACTTAAAGGTACTGTATTTTCAGTAGAAGAGAGAGAGAGGTTGTCCTGAATGTTTCTGGGAACCAGCAGCCCACTTAAAGGTACTGTGTTTTCAGTAGAAGAGAGAGAGGTTGTCCTGAATGTTTCTGGGGACCAGCAGCCCACTTAAAGGTACTGTGTTTTCAGTAGAAGAGAGAGAGGTTGTCCTGAATGTTTCTGGGGACCAGCAGCCCACTTAAAGGTACTGTGTTTTCAGTAGAAGAGAAAGAGGTTGTCCTGAATGTTTCTGGGGACCAGCAGCCCACTTAAAGGTACTGTGTTTTCAGTAGAAGAGAGAGAGAGGTTGTCCTGAATGTTTCTGGGGACCAGCAGCCCACTTAAAGGTACTGTGTTTTCAGTAGAAGAGAGAGAGGTTGTCCTGAATGTTTCTGGGAACCAGCAGCCCACTTAAAGGTACTGTGTTTTCAGTAGAAGAGATAGAGGTTGTCCTGAATGTTTCTGGGGACCAGCAGCCCACTTAAAGGTACTGTGTTTTCAGTAGAAGAGAGAGAGAGGTTGTCCTGAATGTTTCTGGGGACCAGCAGCCCACTTAAAGGTACTGTGTTTTCAGTAGAAGAGAGAGAGGTTGTCCTGAATGTTTCTGGGAACCAGCAGCCCACTTAAAGGTACTGTGTTTTCAGTAGAAGAGAGAGAGGTTGCCCTGAATGTTTCTGGGGACCAGCAGCCCACTTAAAGGTACTGTGTTTTCAGTAGAAGAGAGAGGTTGTCCTGAATGTTTCTGGGGACCAGCAGCCCACTTAAAGGTACTGTGTTTTCAGTAGAAGAGAGAGAGAGGTTGTCCTGTATGTTTCTGGGGACCAGCAGCCCACTTAAAGGTACTGTGTTTTCAGTAGAGAGAGAGAGGTTGTCCTGAATGTTTCTGGGGACCAGCAGCCCACTTAAAGGTACTGTGTTTTCAGTAGAAGAGAGAGAGGTTGTCCTGAATGTTTCTGGGGACCAGCAGCCCACTTAAAGGTACTGTGTTTTCAGTAGAAGAGAGAGAGGTTGTCCTGAATGTTTCTGGGGACCAGCAGCCCACTTAAAGGTACTGTGTTTTCAGTAGAGAGAGAGGTTGTCCTGTATGTTTCTGGGGACCAGCAGCCCACTTAAAGGTACTGTGTTTTCAGTAGAAGAGAGAGAGAGGTTGTCCTGAATGTTTCTGGGAACCAGCAGCCCACTTAAAGGTACTGTGTTTTCAGTAGAAGAGAGAGAGGTTGTCCTGAATGTTTCTGGGGACCAGCAGCCCACTTAAAGGTACTGTGTTTTCAGTAGAAGAGAGAGGTTGTCCTGAATGTTTCTGGGGACCAGCAGCCCACTTAAAGGTACTGTGTTTTCAGTAGAAGAGAAAGAGGTTGTCCTGAATGTTTCTGGGGACCAGCAGCCCACTTAAAGGTACTGTGTTTTCAGTAGAAGAGAGAGAGAGGTTGTCCTGAATGTTTCTGGGGACCAGCAGCCCACTTAAAGGTACTGTGTTTTCAGTAGAAGAGAGAGAGGTTGTCCTGAATGTTTCTGGGAACCAGCAGCCCACTTAAAGGTACTGTGTTTTCAGTAGAAGAGAGAGAGAGGTTGTCCTGAATGTTTCTGGGGACCAGCAGCCCACTTAAAGGTACTGTGTTTTCAGTAGAAGAGAGAGAGAGGTTGTCCTGAATGTTTCTGGGGACCAGCAGCCCACTTAAAGGTACTGTGTTTTCAGTAGAAGAGAGAGAGGTTGTCCTGAATGTTTCTGGGAACCAGCAGCCCACTTAAAGGTACTGTGTTTTCAGTAGAAGAGAGAGAGGTTGCCCTGAATGTTTCTGGGGACCAGCAGCCCACTTAAAGGTACTGTGTTTTCAGTAGAAGAGAGAGAGGTTGTCCTGAATGTTTCTGGGGACCAGCAGCCCACTTAAAGGTACTGTGTTTTCAGTAGAAGAGAGAGAGAGGTTGTCCTGTATGTTTCTGGGGACCAGCAGCCCACTTAAAGGTACTGTGTTTTCAGTAGAAGAGAGAGAGGTTGTCCT